>NW_026942556.1:0-199891 GCF_024139115.2 Armigeres subalbatus
CTTGCACTCGAAAACGATTGAAAAATTGGAAGAAACTTCTGCTTGCTTTAATTTAAATAAAATTATAGGACAATTAATTAAAAAATCTAGTATATGTTTATATTTTCATCCACAATGCAACGAAACGAAATTTACAAAATTTCCATTTCTGATTTATATTTCTAGTTCGACACAGTTTTCAAAAATAATGTAGGTAACTTTAGTTGAAATTTAGAAGCGTCTACCTTCAAACAAGCCTCTGCCTGAAGGTTCCAGAACAGGCCGACACGAGTTGAGCTACAGAACTTATGTTTTGCCGGAGCGTTTCAGACATTCGTGTACCACACTTCTGGCAATTTGCTTCTGCTACCCGTGTTTCATCACATGCAGAAGTTTCCGGTGTTCATTTTTTTTCCGATCCCCAGCCCCTTTGTGTCAATATTGCACTGCGGACGTGTCCAGTTCAGCGCCAAAATGTTGTTCAAAATCTATTCCGATCCTCAGGAGGTGGTCGACACACTTGGTGAGTTTCAAGAGTCTCTTGTCATGGTTAGCGGAATCTATCGCGACTGGAACACTTGGATGACTTCCAAATCCTTTCTGATATACAGCAGCGAAGCTGTCCTTTGTTCTGTACAGGAGCAGAGGTAAGTCATTTGGGCCGGATGGCTACCCCATGCTCCAAAATATTCCCCTGTTCGCCAGTCTGTGATTGAACTTGTGCGGATTAGTGGCGATGAGCTACTCGCTGACCTCCTGCATATCAAAGGTTGTTGAGAGGATTTGATGTTATTTGACCGAAAGGGTCTGTTGGCCGAGCGTCATTTGCCGAATAGTTGAAGTTCTTTTTCTCATTAAGAGAAGTGAAAAGTGATATGATTGAAGTGAGAAATGAGATGTTTCAAGTGAGAAGTGGATGGTGAAAAGTGGTAAGTGAGAGCTGGGAAAAAAGGTACGAGATACCCGAAATGAGTACAGAGTAGTGACAAGAGAGTAGTAAAAAATGAATGTCAGTACTGAGAAGTGGGACGTGAGATGTGAGAAAGAAGATGTTTGAAGCAAGTAGTGAACAGTGAGATATGAGAAATGGAAAGTTAGTGATGAGAAGTCAGATGTGATAAGTGAGAAGTGGGAAGTGAATAGTGAGAAACAAGAAGTGAGAAATTAGAGCTGTTAATTTGGAAGCAAGAAGCGAAATGTTGAGTAGTGCGAAGTGAATGGTGATAAATAAGACAGAAGGAAAAATAAGAAGGGAGTGAAATGAAAAAAGAAGGACAAAGGAAGAAGGAAAAAAGTTAAGGAAAAGTTAGCAACATTATTCGCCTAGTTCATGTGCAATGGAGTGTGGGTTTGAATCCTGCCCCAATAAGGAGAAAACTTTTCTGGTCCACTGAGTGTCATGTGTGCTGCGCGTTGTCTCATGCTAGGTGTGAAATGTTCAGTCTATATGGCTTCAGGTCGAAGACGGTGCTTCTGTCGTATTTCTTATCTCATTTTCTCGCTTCTCACTTTTTACTCCTATTCGGCCAAATGGATGTATGCGAATCCGGGTTCAAGCTGCTGTTAGCGCCGTCCTTCACTGGGCCACATCTATAGTTTTTTACCACCGCTAGCAAATGTATTCATGAGCACGTATGCCAAGAAAGCTGACAGATCCCAGCATCAGGACAGATGAAAAACTTATTTCCAATCGGAAGATCGTCAAGGTTCTTTGGGTATCGATTAACCAGAGTCTGACGTTTCTGCTTCATATTTGGTCCGTTAAGGTCACAAGCAAGGATCAACTTGGTCTTCTAGACGCTCTCCTCAATGATTAATATGGCCCGGAAACTCCGCATAGGACGAACGATGATGGTCAGTAGACTGGTGTATGGACTTGACCTCATCTGCCTTGTCCACAGGAACTTAACAAGTATTCAGTCGTCAACATTTAATCAATACGTTCGACCTTCTTCTGGACTTCTTGGCATCTTGCCATTCTTCCATCGCATGCAAACGGCAAAATGCTGCAAAGTCGCCACGTTTGCTGCGTCCATATCCGGCGAACACAGCCTGTCGCTCTTTATTGAAAGCGATCGGATACTATGCGCGATGGCCGGCGTCAATTTATCCCAAGGAGCGGCAAGAGTGCACTGGCACGAAGCGCGGATTTGGTAATCATCCGCAGCCCCTTAACAACGACGGCATTTCGAGGCATTTCAACATAGGAGCGAACATAGATGTACTGCGTAGGATGCCCGAGCAAAGTCCGAAAACATAATGAGAGCATATAGAAAACATATTTTGATATTGATATCAACATGAAATCATAATTTGTTTTCAAATATGAATCATACATATTTTGATCTCATTTTGCTGTTGATTTCTAAATTGTATGATCTAACATCAAACTGTGTACTTATTTTGTAATCGGAACCAATATCAAAATTAGTTTTCGATTTGCTCTCATCGATAGCAGGAATAGTTGTCGATTTGATGTCACAGTAAGATTTTTCTGCTGTAGATTTTGAACTTTTAACCGTTAAAACGACCAAAAGGATATCAACCTTAGTTATCAAAATTAGGCGATTTCACTACAACAAAATTAGTTATCGATTTGCTCTCAAGCTTTGCTCGGGTGGTCTGACACCACACTTATTTCGTCTTACGAACACTGATATACAGATTAATCTGTATCCCGGCTAGTGTAAGTCACCGTAAACTCTTCGCCGGAAAAGGCACATTGCGAGGAGCACTTTGCTCGAAGGTTCGCACGGAAAAGGAAATTAAAACATTCAAGCTGAATACCGTAACGTACGGCACTGAACCAGAACTCTTTTTGGTTACAAGGGTTCTGAATCTTAGTCTGACTTAGTCGAGTCAAGTACGAGACACTGAAGACGGCCTTACTGTTGAGGTCGAAATACGTATCTGTCAAGATACAATTAAGTGGTGGAATTCAAGGGGATTGTACAAACTCGTCTTATGTCAAGTGACTGTATGACGGTTCAGATGAGTATTTAGTAATACCGGCTACAAAGAAGGACCTCGATTCAGATCCGTCGGTGAAAATGCTTGGATTAACCAGGATGCTATGAGCCGACACACTTCGCTTCCAATTTGTTATTTCACTATTGCAAGAAACAGAACCTCTAACCAAGCAAAAGGTACTTTTCACAATAGCCACTCTTTCAGATCCGATAGGCCAGCATCGGAACTGATATTATGTCGTACAATTTGTTCATGGAGCGATGTAGCTCACTCAAGAACGAGGAATTGGCTTGACCGGTCACTAAAACGGTTAAGGTTTTTTGGAATTTCATAAAATCATTCTCTTAATCCTCACAGACGAACATCAAAGTAGGCTTGCAAAATAAAAAGAAGGTTGATAAGTGAATGAATTGCTTGTGCAGATTCAATCATCTGTTTTTTTTCTGAAAGAATATTGTGTGCGGATTTTTGCTTCAAAAATGAATCTTCACGAAAAAACAGAAATCTCGTTTGCATACTCTATCTATCGAAGGGATCGTCGCTTCGACCAATAAGTAAAAGTACAAGGGTTGTTGTCCGAGCATTTCCGCATCACCGTCAGTCATCTGTGGAACATGTCGCGTGGCGTGTGTGGAATACAGCAAGGGGAGGCACAAGGGTTCCGAAGATTTACAGTTACAGTCTTAAAAATTCAATCGCCACACGATTACAGGGTATGTGCAAATGTGAAATTTGTGACGCAGCCGGTACACGTGAGGGTAAAAGCAATCTGCCAGGGTTTGAATCCAAGAAACTCAAGCGTGGGAGGCCCAGATCCAGTTTAGTCTAGAATCAGAGGGTACTGGTGGATGTAAGGCGTTGACAATTTGTGAAACATGTTACACCGAATACGGAAGAGGAAAAAGGCACCGTTGCACATAATTCACCCGAACGTCAAATTTAAAAATAATGTTGAAGAAAGAAGAATCCTCGTCGAGTTCTGCGGATGCAGCAGTTGCTGACTATATGCGTTCAAAGCCGGATACGCCTGACTTGGATGGCAAAGTCATTCTTCGAAATCTTCGTGGAAAGCCGTCTGTCTTCAAGAAGGACACCTCTCTTCCAGAAACTTTCAAGAATCTTCGTGCAGATTCTTTGTTTAAGGTTAAAATCGAGAATAACCTGAGCATGAGGAAAACCATGGGTAATTAGCATTTCATTTGAAACAAAATGTGTGTTACGTAATTTATTCAATATTTAGGTGTGATAAAAAGTATTCGAACATCGGGAGTAAAGATCGAACCAGGAGTGCGGGAGAAATTGGTGGAAAGGAACCGACAGCCTAAGGATTTGTTTGAAGTAGTAAAGTTGTCCAGCATCACAGGAAAGGTTGGATCTTCATAGGATGAGGTTATTGTATATTGCTCTGATGTACCTGAGCTGGTACGCAACATAAAGTGTTCAAGGCCAACAGCTGGAAATGATTTTCTTGTGAAAATTGGAATTGATGGAGGTGAGAGCTTTTTCAAGATCACTTTATCGGTGATTTACTCGCAAATTGGAAATCGGGCGCGCAATGAGTTAAAGGATGGCGGTGTGAAAAAAAAAACTCTTTATCATAGCACTTTCACTAAACCTTACGGAAAAGTACGACAATATTTCTCCAATTTGGACAGAGCTACTCAAATTACACGAGCTCGAATACATGGTCGCCGGGACCTCAAAATAATAAACATTATAATAATGGAGCACTTCTCGAAGAACACTTGTCCATATTGCGAAGCCTACAAGAGTGAGCTCGGCATATCGAATGGTGTATCGAGCACCAAAGGTAACATCAAGCAAAATTGTACAACAAATGGGAAGAATTTCGCAAGCTGTATGCATGCCCCTCTGGTTTCCGGTAACGACAAAAACAAAATCTTAAACCTTTGCCCGCCTCCGCCACTGCACATCACACTTGGGATCGTCAATACAATTTTCAAGTTCCTGGAGAAGAAGGCGCCAGATTGGGTTGACTTATGGGTGAATCAAGCACAGGTGAGGTATCAACAAAGAGCTTACGGGTTCACTGGATGAGACTGTCACGCGCTGTTGGACACTGCCAAATGTTTGGCAAACAATCCCGATCTTATGGATTATGTCACGGTAAGTAATCCTACTTAAACTGTTACAAATTTCTATAGAATATAACAATTATCAGGTCCTGTAGATCTGATATCCAGAGGAATTCTGCTACGCAATATTTCAGTTAATAGATTCTGATGACATGGTCCAGATTGGCTGACAGAAGGACCGATGTACTGATCTCCATGATAAGAACAACTCTGCCGAAAAAAAACTATTAGGCCGAAAGCATCATATAGCCGAATAGGTCCGAATGGTCCGTTAATGGATTCTGACTACAGTTAGAGGTCAGCGCCGATCCGAAAATCGTCGGCGGCAGCTTTTGTCACAATTTTGATCGGCGATGGCTTGGCGATTTTCTATTACGTTTGTAGTTTTTTGCAGGATATTTTAAGACATTAACGGGAGAATCCTTTTAATTTCCCCGGAAAAATCTAATGAGCTGTCCCAGGAGATTCTTCCAAGTTTTTCGAACTTTCAACAGGAATTGCTCCAAAGTTTTCACGGGAATTTCTTTGAAATTTTCACGGGAAATTGTTTAGGAGTTTGCCTATGCCACCGGGCATGCATGCTTCGAATTTAACAGAATTTCCTTGTGATTTTTTAAAGTTTCACAAAAACTGTTTCCAACGGAATTTCAACTGGATTTTTTACGGAATTTCTTTGGATTTCTACGTGAAATTCCTTATGTTGTCTATTAGTAAATCTTCGGAAATTCTACGAGAAAATTTTCAAAAGACGAAGGGTCGTTTGGTTGAAAGTCATTTGATCGAATACCACATGACCGAATAATACGTTAAGCCGAAAGCTATCTAGCCGAATTTCATTTGTCCGATACGATTATTATGTGGAAAATGGTTTGGCGGTACGACCAAACTAGTCATTTGGCCGAAAAAGCCGTATGCCATAACAGGTCGTTTGGTCGAATAGGCCTTGTCATCGAAAATTTCATTTGACCGAAACGGTAGCTTAGCAGGAAGGGCAATTTGGCCGAAAATATTATTCGGCTGATCGGATTATACGGCGAAAAACGTCGACCCGTTCAGTCAAACGTCATTTTCGAACAAATGAGCTGTCGGAGCAAACGTCTTTTTCGGCCAAATTATCAGTTCGGCCGTATGATCTTCACCCGTACGTCGCAAACCATTTTCGACCTTATGTCCGGCCAAGCAGCATTTTCGGTCAAACGATTTTTTTTCGGCAGCTCGGGCAAACAACACTATATGTTCGTTTCGGCCAAATGGCCCTTTTCTACCAAACGACCATCTAGGCCTTTTTGGCTAAGACCTATTCGATTAGACGACTTTTCAGTCAAATGACCTGTTCGGCCGAACGACATTATCGGCCATATGTCTATTTCGGCCAAATGATTTTATGCCAGTCGAGTTTCGGATTAATGACATATTCGGCCAAACAACAAACAGCCCTGCCCCGTTCAATCAACATGAAATTCTGTGGATTTCAACAGGAAATCCTTGGAAATTTACGCAGGTAATTCTTCGAGATTCCCGAAGGAAATTCTTTATAATTTACCCGGGAAATTTCTGGAATTTGCAATGTTAGTGGCGTCAGTCGTCTAAGCGTATTTGCAAGCCATGGAGTGTGAGTTTGATTCCCGCCCTAATAAGGAGAAAACATTTCGTGAAGCGGAAAACCCTCCACTTGTTCACTAGGTGCTGTGTAAATGTCCTGTCCGTTGTCTAATGCTAAGTGTTAAGTATTCAGTCTGTGCGAGCTCTGGTCTAAGATGGTGATCCTGTCTTTCTTTCTTTTAAATTCTACAAAAAGATCTTCCTAATTTTTAAGGAAATATACTCAGAATTTCAACGGTAGGATATTCTTCAGCATTTTCATTAAAAGTTCTGAGTTTTTACGAAAAGCTTTTTCGATTTTTGAACGAAAAAATGTAAGGAATTTTCAAGAAAAATAGCCTTTTCAGGAGAAATCCTCTGGAGTTTCAACGGGATTGCCATAAACTGTCGGCGGCGACGGCGCACACCTCTTACCACCGTGTGGTCCTCCGGGAAATCTAGAGGATCCCTAAAAATGAAAACTTCTAAATTTTATCGTTAAGCACCAAGATTTTTCTGATGCATTTGTTTTTGTATTATGAGTATGCACTTAATGTTGTGGCTTATACATGCTGTGGCTTTCCGAAAATTCCGGAACATCCGTGAAATAAAACAAAAAATAATGAATTTCATTGCATAGCACCATTTGACATACTAACAACGAAATTTATTTCATTGGATTTATTCACACTAAGGGCTCTGCAGTACATAAAATTCGTCTACATTCAGCTCGGTCAGTATTTGTATGTCGCCAACTTTGTAGTCCACGCAGGGACCTCAAATCGAACCGCATTGCTCTCTGCGCACCTCGCCTTCTTGTCCCCTGCGGATCCCTATCAGGAACCATTTTCCCCGGGTTATTAACCGACATTCTGAGCATGACATTGTGTATGGACCATCTTGGCCACCGAGTGATTCTTTAGAAAATGAAAATATTCATTTCATAATTAAGGGAAGATCCATTAATTACGTAACGCAAAAAATAACCATCCAAAAATTTTGTATAGATTGTCACACTTCAAGGAATCCCCCCTCACCCTCTAAGTGTTACGTAATTAATGGATGTTCCCTAAACACCAGGATTTTTTGTTGTCACTATGCGTACACCAGTTCCAGTGATTGAATCTATACATGGACCACCGTTGGCGAAATAACCAATTTTTCATATAAATATTGAGGCTGTTCAGAAATAACGAAACGCTGGAAGGAGAGGCAGCCGGTCAGACCGTGCGTTACGATTCATACAAACCAATTAAACCTTCCATACAAAAAACGTTACGAGAGGGAGGATGGAGGTTTAAAATCGTCAAATTTACGTAATTTGTGAACGAACCCATTCCGGATATTCAGGAGAACCATTTAGTAACATGAGTCACAATGTCAATGCTGTACTCAAAATGTACATACGAATGCTTAAAAAATATCGGTGCATTGAATTGAAATTAATAAATTGGCCATTTTTATGAATTTAATCGAGCCCCGGATAATCGAGTCCGGCCTGTATTTGACGTCTCACATCTCACTTTGAAAAGGGACAAATAAGAAATTATAAGTAATGAGTGAGAAGAGAGGCGTCTCTTTTATCACTTTGCTCTTCTCACTGAGAAGTGATAAGTGAGAAGTGAGAAATGCAGGGTGAGAAGTGAGACGTCTCACTACTCAATTCGCGATCCTCGCTTAAATAAGACCTCACTTACTCCTTATATCTCACTTCTCACTGTAAAAAGTGAATAAGGCGAAGTGAGACGTCCCATTACTCACTCCTCGTTACTCACTTTAACTGTGAAAAGTTAGATTTTTTTTCACTCTATTTACGTGTTTTACCCTTCTTACATCCTAAGAAGAGGGTATAAAGATCGCTTGAAAAACCGACTTTTTATCCGAGAAATCGTATATACCAATCAACTCAGCTCGACGAACTGAGCATGTGTATGTATGTGTGTGTGTGTGTGTGTGTGTGTGTGTGTGTGTGTGTGTGTGTGTGTGTGTGTGTGTGTGTGTGTGTGTGTGTGTGTGTGTGTGTGTGTGTGTGTGTGTGTGTGTGTGTGTGTGTGTGTGTGTGTGTGTGTGTGTGTGTGTGTGTGTGTGTGTGTGTGTGTGTGTGTGTGTGTGTGTGTGTGTGTGTGTGTGTGTGTGTGTGTGTGTGTGTGTGTGTGTGTGTGTGTGTGTGTGTGTGTGTGTGTGTGTGTGTGTGTGTGTGTGTGTGTGTGTGTGTGTGTGTGTGTGTGTGTGTGTGTGTGTGTGTGTGTGTGTGTGTGTGTGTGTGTGTGTGTGTGTGTGTGTGTGTGTGTGTGTGTGTGTGTGTGTGTGTGTGTGTGTGTGTGTGTGTGTGTGTGTGTGTGTGCGTGTGTGCGTGTGTGTGTATGTGTGTGCGTTACAAAAATGCCACATCAAGATCTCAGCCGTCCGTGGACCGATTTGCACGATTTTAACACGAGTACGAGTTTATTTTTTTTGCAATCGGACATTTGGTTCCAGAAATATGTGAGAAATACGAACATGAAGTGTATTTTCAGAAAACTAACAATATAATGTCACATGAATATCTCAGCCGTCTGTAAACCCATTTGCATGATTTTATCTTTAAACGAAAGCTATGACTTTGCCATTGAACCCATTGTATTTTGTTTTTGCAATTAGACATTGGGTTCCGGAGATATCTCTGAAATACGAACATAAAGCATTAGATGTATCAACTTCACACATTGGTAAAATATGTCCCATCAAGATCTCAGTCGTCCTTGGACCGATTTGTGCGATTTTATCTTTAAACGAAAGCTATGTTTTTGTCATTGGACCCATTAATTTTTTTCTGCAATCGGAAATTCGGTTTCAGAGATATCTGTGAAATACGAATATGAGACATATTTTCAGACTACTAATGAAGAATTGTCACACCAATATCTCAGCCGTCTATGACCCGTTTTGAACTCTTTTGGGCTTAAACAGAAGCTGTAATATTGCCATTTATGGCGGCAAAGCAAATCTGCAGTCTTTTGTATTTTTTAAAAATGTTAAATTTCCAGAAATATCCCTTTTATCCTTCATACATCCTAAGAAGGGTATAAAGATCGCTTGAAAAATCGACTTTTTATCCGAGACTCGGCCCAAGTCATATATACCAATCAACTCAGCTCGACGAACTGAGCATGTGTATGTATGTGTGTGTGTGTGCGTGTGTGCGTGTGTGCGTGTGTGCGTGTGTGCGTGTGTGCGTGTGTGCGTATGTGTGTGCGTTACAAAAATGTCACATCAAGATCTCAGCCGTCCGTGGACCGATTTGCACGATTTTAACACTAAACGAAAGCTATGACTTTGTCATTGTACGAGTTTTTTTTTTGCAATCGGAAATTCGGTTTCAGAGATATCTGTGAAATACGAATATGAGACATATTTTCAGACTACTAATGAAGAATTGTCACACCAATATCTCAGCCGTCTATGACACGATTTGAACTCTTTTGGGCTTAAACAGAAGCTGTAATATTGCCATTTAAGGCGGCAAATCAAATCTGCAGTCTGTATTTTTTAAAAATTGTTAAATTTCCAGGAATATCCCTTTTTTATTTTGAAATCGATGAAAATAATATTCTATATTGAAATCGATAAAAAATTATAACTAGCGTTTCCTTTGCGACCAATGTTTGCTTTATGCTTATTTCGCTTTTTATGGATATACGACTTTCTCACTTGTGTCTTGGTGCTGCTTGAATTATTTTATTTGTAAAAATAATAAATATTATTTTAATACCTTTTTTTCTTTTACTATTACCATAATCGCATACCTATCAACTCAGATCAAATAACCAGATATAAAATGTGTATGTTACAAGATAGAGCTCCTTCAAGATCTCAATAGTTTGCTTACTGGTTGAGCTCTCCTAACTATAAGCGGAAGCTAAAATATTGCCATGAAATGCATTTTTTTTCAATCGGATATTGGATCATGCTGATATCTCTGAAATCCAAAAAAAAAAATACCAACTAAAGATTCGAACTTTTGTTCGAGCATAAAATTTCGTTTATTTGTTATCCAATTAAAGTTCATGTTTATGCATAGAAATTGTAATATGCAGTGCACCCATAACCTTTCAAAGGTGTAAGAAGGGTTCCATTCACTGTAGGTGGATTAAGTCGGGTTTTTATTTTATAAATTAAGTTCAACACTAAAAAGTGAGAAGTGAGTAGTGAGGCATCTCACTTCTCAATTTGCACTACTCACTTTTCACTGAGAGAAGTGAGAAATGAATAGAGAAAAGTGCGACGTCTCGCTTCTCACTCCTCATTTCTCACTTTTCACTCTGAAAAGTTGGCAGTGCAAAGTGAGTAGTGTCTCACTACTCATTTCTCACTTTTTAAATGTCCTATTCGACCATATGAGCTATTCGACCAAATGACCTATTCGGCCGGACGGGTTTCGGCCTAATGGTTTGTTCGGCCAAATGGCCAAACGACCCTTCCCCGTAATTACAATACCAAACGCATAACAAGTTATTATTCGTTTGGTATTAAAATACCTAAGCATTTCATGCAAGAGGTATTTTTTATATTAGGTTTTGGAATTATTTTTTAGTATTTTCCCTTTTTTGCCAGGCAAGTTTATAACAACTTCTGTTATCGAGGTCGCCGCTCCTGCTCGGGCAATGCTAAAACGCAAAATGTGTGAGCAAAAAAAGATTAGGACTAATTAAAAGCTAAGTGGTGAAGCAGATTATTGGTTTCATCAATATGACGAAAATCGGCTTTCTGAGTGTAATCTCTATTTTATAGAAAGCAATTTACGTTGCGCAGAATATATCGGATATCGAATCGATAGGTACAATAAGCCCAACCCAAACTGGACGTTGTAACTGTTTTGGCAAGGAAACAAGGGACATCTGCTACTTGCGTTTGCGTACCACAGCACCACTAAATGATTTTTTAAAACTTCGAGGTATCAAATCAAAATGTATAGGGGTAGGTGGACGGTTGTCGGCACCTTTCTCTTCTTGGTTCACAATTTTCGCACAATTGAACAAAGTGGTAATATTTGCATACCAATGGAAGGCTATAGACATAAGCTAATTACGGGTGAATAAATTTGATTTATTTCATCTATCAGAAAATTAAAAAAAATCGTTGGGTTTTAATTTTATGAGGGCGGTCGGTTGTCGGCGCCCATGTACTTAATGTAATAAATTTCATTGCTTTCATTTCATTTTAAGTGGTTTTTTAGGGTGCCACCTTTTTAAAATGGCATAAAATCAACGCTTAACAAAATTGTTAATAACTTTTTCCCATAGGTTAAATAAAACAAATCTCTCCACCAGTTATTAGCTTATGCCTATTGGCTTCCATTGATATGCAAATATCTTCAAATTGTGCAATTGAACGAAAGTTATGGACCAAAAACAAAAGGGTGCCGACAATCGACCACCTTCCCCTACATTATACATATTTAATTAAGGTTTCAAAAACTTTCATTTTCGCTCACAACGTGGTTAATAATCTGAAATTGGGCAATTAACTTTGATTTGATATTCCCTGGGAAAAAAGGATTGCCGACAATCGACCATGGTTGGGTGCCAACAAACAAAATTAACAGCCATTTTGAAAAGTGAAAATAAAAGATAAATTGCGAACGATGTAAATAACCGTTAAAAACTTCTGATTAGGGTTTCACTTGACCCAAAATATCCAATTTGATCTTACTTACTTATTGTCATGAATACAATAATCGATCTGGAAAGTTGTCTGGATCGTCGGATCGTCGTTGTGTACAATCATACAATTCATCGCAGCTGAATCGATTGTGATTGGGTCTAATTCGCCAGATCTTATATTAAAGTTCGTTTTGGAGCGGATGTTTTTACGCATTGACTTATTATCAGAAAAGAATGTAGGAAGTAAGTGCTAGTAATGGAACCCTTAGGAACGGAAATTTACTTCAATCGCTTCGCTAGAGTCAGACTCATGACATATTGCCATTCTGTTGCACCAGATGACAGGTAAAAGTTATCAGCAATGCGTTTCGTACATAAAACATGCTAAAACATTCATTTTTACTACTAATATAAGTATTTTAAAATAATGTAGCCAGATTGCCTACACTCCCGGGACCATAATAGGCAACATAGAGTTTGTTTACATACGTATTATGGTCCCCCCCTCATTTGATTTACATGTTCCATTCCACATGTTACTGTTGCCTATTATGCCTCCCCTTATGTGCTAGTAATGGACCCTCTAACGTATTTACTTTTAGAAATTAGTTAATATAACTTAATTTTAGTATTCCAATCCAAAACAATTGCATGGAACAACTACCCTGATATGTGAAGAAACTTTATCTAATGGAAATTTTCCGGAAATCGTTGATACCAGCATTAACTTTTGGTTTTTGTTCAGGGGATCCATTACTAGCACTTACTATCTATTTTTAGCATTTTTCCATTTGTAAACAAACATTCACTGACTCATAATTGTGTCAAGATGCTATTTTCACACAATAGGTCATTGCGCGCGGCAAACCTAACCTCACAATTTTAACAGGTACTGGTCCTGTTGTTTACGTTTCGGACTTAGAATGTTTTGATCCAAATCAAATCTGCATATTTCACGATGTTGAAGACATTCCGTACATTCCGCATTCAAATACAGGCAATTATCGATAAGTTTAGGAAATTATCGATCAGATAATCCAAAGAATGATAGAAATATCTCAACATAAAACGCTCGGTGGCAAGCGAGCCTCTATTGTCGTTGCAGAAGCAAACCCGCCTCAATACGTCAAATAGAAGTACATGTTTGTGATCCAAACGCCACCGACTGTTCTTCAATTCTGATACACATAGTTGGGTAGAGAGAAAAGGGTGTAAAATGTTGCCAAAGCAGTTTCGATGGATACGATGAATTGACTAATATCCCATCGTTATTAGCTGATTACGAAACAGATTCTTGCAAGGGCAGCTGTTGTATAATTGGTAATACGTCCGTGTACTTAATGGAATAGTGTGGGTTCAAGTCCCACCGGCAGCTAAAACTTTTTTCACAATATCTCAAAAAACACCTTAAATTGCCAAACTTAATTATGTATATTAAAATTAAACATCTTTTCCAAAAACAAAATCAAAATGTAATCGTCTGTAAACATCAGGAAAAGTACCTGTCAAAATTCGTGCGTGACGTCACTGCGCAATGGAGTAATGGGTCAATCAATTTTCGTGACATTAACTGAGTGAGATAAGATTGTTTAGATAATATTGTTCTTGATTCTATAAAAAAATATGTGTCTTCTTGTGCCGAGCGAATCTGTATTCCCTCTTCGTCTAGAAAAAAATACCCATATTTGTGTTTTCAGGTTCTTCGAGCAATTTGGGTTTCTTACAACAATGGTCAATGACATAAAGTTTTAAAGTTAAATCCGCATTGGCCCAAAAATTATATGTACATGCAAATTAAATGCATGGAGTTTTCAGGTAGACAAATAATGGTAATTCGGAACGAATATTTGATAATGTTATTTTTTTTACACGATTGGTTTTTCGTCGATTACGACCTTTAGCGTCAATGAAACTATGAGTTCACCCCACAAAAAAAATCACAAAAAATCTAAGAAAATTCAGATGGTATTTCAAAAGCTGTGAAAGTTCAGGTTAACCGAGAAATTAATAAATATCAACCGTGTAAAAACAATATTGGGGTAAATAGATCCTTTGCTGACTTATAACAGTGTGAGGAGTGTACTTAAGTGCCCCAAATTCCCTTCCTTTCGTACTGTGTTATCGTATTTTCTAAACTCGATCAAATCGCGAGTCTTTGGGTTCCCCAAACTGTATAAGAATCATTTAAAAAATGAATTAAAAACATTATTTTGGCTCCGTAACGCTTCACGGAAAATGAGTCTTCCAAATAAAGGATAAAAAATCCTCGTAATAAATCTCAACAAACAAATTGCATTTTGATTTAAGCTTGTAGAATTACATTCACAAGTTGCACGAACGTATTTCTACTTAATTTTTAATCCGATCATTTGTATTCAATGTAATTCAATGGAATTTAGCACATGCATATTTCCTTTCCCCTCGGGACAATAATAGCGAGAATAAGACCAATAAGTGCGAATGAAGAGCTCAACTAGACTTATGTTTGGAAATTCATTTAGGGGTAATGATGACTTTGGCAGGTTTTGTTCTATTATTGGCAAGGGGGTTTTTTATGATTGATTATACTCAAATTTGGCCCAAGCATTCTTTGCATATCAAAGAATATTGTGGCCAAATTTCATAAAATTCGGTCGACAAAACCCCCCTACCAATAATATAACAAAACCTACCAAAGCCGTCTGTTCCCCTATATAGACAATTTACATATGTAAACAGTATTCGATATCATTTCGCAAAACTGTGATTTTTTCAACAATAATGTTCTGAGAACTGAACTCGCAGCCGATATTTCCAACTCTAGCGATTTCCAAACAAGGAAATCCTACGTCAAAATTGTAACGCATCAATCTACAAATAAAAACCTCACCATATCATCCCCATCCGAGTCCTCGGCATCATCCGCAGCGGCGCCGCCGCCGCCTGTCCCATTCTGCTGATTGGGCGGACGACCCCCGGCGCTACTCCCCAGCGATATTCGCTGCTCTATGTTCCGGATGATAATTTTCTTGATCTTCTTCATGTGCTTACAGACGACATTCTCGGGCTGCCGGTCCAATGTGGGGCGATAACAAGTTGTCGGTCAGGAAATCATTAAACAGTTATGATTTAAATTGTTATTACTTCTAGGTACAAACAGGGCTACAACATTCAGCATTTTCAAGTATTGATAACGATTGAAACAGGAGTTGGGGAACATTGGTATTCTACAGAAAAGCAATGACAAATCGATACTACGGAAAAATCGGTACTACGCAATCATCGACATTGGATCCGTGATTAAATGCACATTTATTGCAGCCAAGGTGGTTGTTATCTGGTCATACGAGAGCGACATTCCTAGCATAGCTTTGTACGCCGGCCGGGACAACAACAGATAGTGAAAGAAACGGGTTAAGTAGGGTATGATACAAGCATTAGATTTCATAACTGTAAGTTTGATGTCTTGCAGATCAATTACAACAAAACCGTACGTTAACTATTGAAAAATGGTAATACTATTCTCTCGAACAAACACATTTAATTTAAGTTATTCCATCTAATTAAACAACAAATTTATTACATTTCAAAGAGCGTTTACAATTACTGCAAAACAATGTTAACAAGTACATTTTGAGTTCGCAACAAGAGTACTTTGTCAATTTACTACAAATTGGCGCCTTTATACCGCAATGAATGGCTCTCAGCTTAACGACTTGATTGTCATCACGGTTGCAAATTTGAATCCCCCTATTCTCCGAGCAGAAAACATGCCTATTCCGAATGCTGCTGGTCTGCAGGTGCATATTTTCGCAATGAATAGTTTCGCACCGTGCGTCAATTGAGCTGCGCACAGCCACTCGAACAAGTCACTTCAAAGTAGAGGTACTGCATGATAGACCATTTCAACAGAGCCCGCTGAAAGGGAGTTACCGATTGGGGGGGGAGGGGCTATTTGAGCCAATTAGTCACTTTTATTTCTACGAGACCGACACCACTTCGGGCCGGATTGCTTCAAAACGACTCGAAAGCTTATCGGGCCGAGCGGTACTGAAAGAAGTAAGTGGTGGTGGTGGTGATGCAGCACTGGAATAGATACAACAACCATCGAGGAGAGCACGCCTTGCCGGCACACGGGAAGGCGCCCCAGCTGATTAGCCGCGTTTGCTGGTTAATTCTGGCCACTTTTGTTGGGCAAGTTTGGCTACATGTTTTGAAATTGCGTCATCCAAAATTGGTTGAGTGATAATACTAATTTATTTGCTAACAACGGGAAGGCTTTTATCTTAAAAGTTTGAACAAGAAAATTAGAGACTTACTCACGATACTGAAGGAAAACAAGCGATAAGAAAATTCACCGTATTTCTTCTTCTTCTTCCTAGTCAATGGCTCTGCAATCCAACTAGAACTTGGCCTACTTTTCAACTTTTCAAGTATTCTATAAGCATTTCCTCAGTTATTAATGGAAAGCTTTTCTATGCCCGCCAATGCATGAGTTATGTATCTTGTCTTCCAACCCGAAAACATCCTTGACCGGACCGAGAATCGTACTCGCCATCTCCGGATTGACAATCCTACGCCTTTGGCCGCAAGGCTAACTCGAGACCTATGATATAACATTTTCTCAATGTGTAAAGGGGAAATGACAGCTTTTGTTTCATCAAGCGGGGGTTTATTGATAAAATTTCCTTAAACTCTGCCGTAAGTGTCTTCGATCTCCAAAGAATAATTTTGCAAATTTGAGAACAATTGGATTTTAGGTACATTTAGATTATTATTTATTTTATGAATTTTGCTGCACAAGTACTATTTGTTAAGTAAGTACGACAAGTTTAACGATTTCAGTCATTGAACACCCCTAGCATCTGCATCAGTTACTATGGGCATGACATAGCAGTCGAAAAGTCAAATATAAAAAAATGTGTGCATATATTGAATATAAAATAGACTTGGATTGGATTTGCTGAAATTGGATAACTTTTACCCTAGATATGGATGGGTTTTGGAATGGCTTTGGAATGATTTGGATTTGAATTCGATTTGGAATGTATTAGATTTGGATTAGATAAGAATTGAATTTGGCATGGTTTTCAATTATTTTTAGACTGGACTTGATACTAACTTGATTGGATGTGGATAGGATTCATATTTGATTTAAATTGAATTAGGATTGGATTTGAACTGGATTTTATTTGAATGTGGATTAGATTTGATTATTTTTTGTTTGAATTGGATTTCAAATGGATTTAGATTGGTTTTAGATTAGATGTGGATTGAATTTGAATATGAGTTGGGATGGATTTGGATCGGTTTAAAATTTGATTTGGATTTAATTTGATTGACTTTGGATTTGATTTGGATTTGAATTGAAATTGGGATTAATTTGGATTGAATTCGGATTGACTTTGCATTTGGGTTGGATAGAATTTGGATTTGATTTGTATTTGGATAGCTTTTGGATTGAATTCAAATTAGATTTGGATTGGATATGACTTGAATTTGGATTTGATTAGTATTGGATTTGCATTTATATTGAATTAGATTTAGATTATATTTGGATTGGATTTGGATCTGACATGAAGTGGATTTAATTCGGATTGGATAGGATTTTGATTTGGATTGGATTCGGATAGGATTCAGATTGGTTTTGGATTGGATTTAGGTTGGATTTCGATTGTATTTGGATTGGATTTGTATTGGATTTAAATTGGATTTGTATTGGATTTGGATTGGGTTGGAATTGGATATGAATTGGACTTGGAATGGATTGGACTGGATTTGAATATGGATTCGGATTGAACTTGGGTTGAATTTAGATTAGATTTGAATTTGGATTTGGATTGGATTTGGATTGGATTCAAATTGGATACAGATTAGATTGCGGTTGGATTCTGATTGGATTGGGTTTGGATTGGATTTGGATTTAATTTGGATTGGATTAGGATTTGAATTTGATTTGATTTGGATTGGATTAGGATTTCACTTGGATTTGGATTGGATTTGGATTGGATTAGGATTAGGATTGGATTCGGATGGGATTCGGATTGCATTTGGATTGGATTTTGATTGGATTTGGATTTGATTTGGATTAGATTTGGATTTGATTTGGATTAGACATGAATTGGATTTGGATTTTGATTGGGTTTGGATTGGGCTTGGGTTTAGTTTGGATTGGATTAGAATTTGAATTTGATTTGATTTGGATTGGATTAGGATTTCACTTGGATTTGGATTGCGTTTGGATTCGACTTGGATTGGATTTGAATTGGAATGGGATTGGATATGGATTGGGATTGGATTTGTATTGGATTTGCATTGTATTTGGATTAGATTTGCATTGGATTTGGATTAGATTTGAATTGGAACTGGATTGGATTTGGATTGTATTTGGATTTGAATTTGGATTTAGATTTATTGGATTTGGATTGAATTTGGTCTGGATTTGAATTAGATTTGGACTGGATTTGAATTAGATTTGGATTGGATTTGAATTGAATTTGGATTAGATTTGCAATGGATTTGGAAAGATTTGGATTTGAATATTTATAAAGGGATTTGAATTCGATTTGGATTAGATTAGAATTGAATTTGGTATGGTTTTCAATTATTTTTAGACTGGACTTGACTGGATGTGGATAGGATTCATATTTGATTTGAATTGAATTAGGATTGGATTTGGACTGGATTTTATTTGAATGTGGATTAGATTTGATTATTTTTTGTTTGAATTCGATTTCAAATGGATTTAGATTGGTTTTAGATTAGATGTGGATTGAATTTGAATGAGTTGGGATGGATTTGGATCGGTTTAAAATTTGATTTGGTTTTAATTTGATTGACTTTGGATTTGAATTGAAATTGGGATTAATTTGGATTGAATTCGGATTGACTTTGCATTTGGGTTGGATAGAATTTGGATTGGATTTGTATTTGGATAGGTTTTGGATTGAATTCAAATTAGATTTGGATTGGATATGACTTGAATTTGGATTTGATTAGTATTGGATTTGCATTTATATTGAATTAGATTTTGATTATATTTGGATTTGATTTGGTTTGGATTTGGATCTGACATGAAGTGGATTTAATTCGGATTGGATTGGATTTGGATTTGGATTGGATTTGGATTGGATTCGGATAGGATTTGGATTGGTTTTGGATTGGATTTAGATTGGATTTGGATTGGTTTTGGATTGGATTTGAATTGGATTTAAATTGAATTTCAATTGGATTTTAATTGGACTTGGGATGGATTTGGATTGGATTTGAATATGGATTCGGATTGGACTTGGGTTGGATTTAGATTAGATTTGAATTTGGATTTGGATTGGATTCGGATTGGATTTGGATTGTATTTGGATTGGATTTGGATTAAATTTGATTGTATTGGATTTGGATTTAATTTGGATTGGATTAGGATATGACTTTGACTTGATTTGGATTGGATTAGGATTTGGCTTGGATTTGGATTGAATTAGGATTGGATTTTGATTTGGATTGGATTTGGATTATATGTATTTGGATTGGATTTGAATTTGATTTGGATTAGATTAGGATTGAATTTGGATTGGATTTCGATTTGATTTGGATTAGATATGAATTGGATTTGGATTTTGATTGGATTTGGATTGGACTTGGGTTTAGTTTGGATTGGATTAGAATTTGACTTTGATTTGATTTGGATTGGATTAGGATATGACTTGGATTTGGATTGCATTTGGATTCGACTTGGATTGGATTTGAATTGGATTGGGATTGGATATGGATTGGGATTGGATTTGTATTGGATTTGCATTGTATTTGGATTAGATTTGCATTGGATTTGGATTAGATTTGAATTGGAACTGGATTGGTTTGGATTGTATTTGGATTTGAATTTGGATTTAGATTTTTTGGTTGGATTGAATTTGGTCTGGATTTGAATTAGATTTGGACTGGATTTGAATTAGATTCGGATTGGATTTGAATTAGGTTTGAATTGGATTTTGATTTTGATTTGATTTGGATTGACTTTGGAATGGATTTGGATTTAATTTGGATTGGATTGAGATTTGAATTTGATTTGAATTGTGATTTGACTTGGATTTGGATCTCGATAGGATTTAGATTTGGATTTGGATTGGATTTGAATTGGATTTGGATTGGATTAGGATTGGATTAGATTTGGATTGGGTTTGGATTTAATTTGGATTGGATTAGGATTTGAATTTGATTTGATTTGGATTGGATTAGGATTTCACTTGGATTTGGATTAGATAGGATTTGGATTGGATTAGGATTAGATTTAGATTGGATTTGGATTGGGTGTGGACTAGATTTGGATTGTATTTGGATGGGATTCGGATTGTATTTGGATTAGATTTGGATTTGATTTGGATTGGTTTGGATTGGTTTGGATTGGTTTGGATTGGTTGGATTGGTTTGGATTGGTTTGGATTGTGTTTGGATTGTGTTTGGATTGGTTTGGATTGGTTTGGATTGGTTTGGATTGGTTTGGGTTGGTTTGGATTGGTTTGGATTGGTTTGGTTGGGATTGGTTTGGTTGGTTTGGATTGGTTTGGGTTGGTTTGGTTGGTTTGGATTGGTTTGGATTGGTTTGGATTGGTTTGGTTGGTTTGGATTGGTTTGGTTGGTTTGGATTGGTTTGGATTGGTTTGGATTGGTTTGGATTGGTTTGGTTGGTTTGGATTGGTTTGGTTGGTTTGGATTGGTTTGGATTGGTTTGGATTGGTTTGGTTGGTTTGGTTGGTTTGGATTGGTTTGGATTGGTTTGGATTGGTTTGGATTGGTTTGGATTGGTTTGGTTGGTTTGGATTGGTTTGGTTGGTTTGGTTGGTTTGGATTGGTTTGGTTTGGATTGGTTTGGATTGGATTAGGATTTGACTTTGATTTGATTGGGATTTGGTTGGTTTTGATTTGATTTGGATTGGTTTGGATTGGTTTGGATTGGTTTGGATTGGTTTGGATTGGTTTGGATTGGTTTGGATTGGATTTGGATTGGTTTGGATTGGTTTGGATTGGTTTGGTTGGTTTTGATTGGTTTGGATGATGTTTAGATTGGTTTGGATTGGTTTGGATTGGATTTTGATTGGTTTGATTGGTTTGTGTTGGATTTGGTTTGAATTGGTTTGGATTGGATTTGGTTGGTTTGGTTTGGTTGGTTTGGATTGGTTTGGATTGGTTTGGATTGGTTTGGATTGGTTGGATTAGATTTGGATTGGTTTGGATTGGTTTGGATTGGTTTGGATTGGTTTGGATTGGTTTGGATTGGTTTGGATTGGTTTGGATTGGTTTGGATTGGTTTGGTTGGTTTGGATTGGTTTGGATTGGTTTGGATTGGTTTGGTTGGTTTGGATTGGTTTGGATTGGTTTGGATTGGTTTGGATTGGTTTGGATTGGTTTGGATTGGTTTGGATTGGTTTGGTTGGTTTGGATTGGTTTGGATTGGTTTGGATTGGTTTGGATTGGTTTGGTTGGTTTGGATTGGTTTGGATTGGTTTGGATTGGTTTGGATTGGTTTGGTTGGTTTGGATTGGTTTGGATTGGTTTGGATTGGTTTGGATTGGTTTTGGTTGGTTTGGATGATGTTTAGTTGGTTTGGATTGGATTGGATTGGTTTGGATTGGTTTGGTTGGTTTGGATTGGTTGGATTGGATTTGGATTTCTTTTGGATTGGATTTGGATTTGGATTGGATTGGATTTAGATTTGATTTGGATTGGATTAGGATTTGACTTTGATTTGATTAGGATTTGGATTGGATTTTGATTTGATTTGGATTGGATTTGGAATTGGATTGGAATTGGATTGGATTTGGATTGGATTTGGATTTGGATTGGATTTGGATTGGATTTGGATTGGATTAGGATTTGACTTTGAATAAGATTTGGATTGGATTTTGATTTGATTTGGATTGGTTTGGATTTGGTTGGTTTGATTGGTTCTGTTGGTTTGGTTTGAATTGGTTTGGATTGGTTTGGATTGGTTTGGTTTGGTTGGTTTGGATTGGTTTGGATTGGTTTGGATTGGTTTGGTTGGTTTGGATTGGTTTGGATTGGTTTGGATTGGTTTGGATTGGTTTGGATTGGTTTGGATTGGTTTGGATTGGTTTTGATTGGATTTGGATGATGTTTAGATTGGTTTGGATTGGATTGGATTGGTTTGGATTGGTTTGGTTGGTTTGGATTGGTTTGGATTGGTTTGGTTGGTTTGGATTGGTTTGGGTTGGTTTGGATTGGTTTGGATTGGTTTGGATTGGGATTGGTTTGGATTGGTTTGGATTGGTTTGGGTTGGTTTGGATTGGTTTGGTTGGTTTGGATTGGTTTGGATTGGTTTGGATTGGTTTGGATTGGATTTGGATTGGTTTGGATTGGTTTGGATTGGTTTGGATTGGTTGGATTGGTTTGGATTGGTTTGGATTGGTTTGGATTGGTTTGGTTGGTTTGGATTGGTTTGGATTGGTTTGGATTGGTTTGGATTGGTTTGGATTGGTTTGGATTGGTTTGGATTGGTTTGGTTTGGATTGGTTTGGATTGGTTTGGATTGGTTTGGTTGGTTGGATGATGTTTAGATTGGTTTGGATTGGATTGGTTGGTTTGGATTGGTTTGGATTGGTTTGGATTGGTTTGGATTGGTTTGGATTGGTTTGGATTGGTTTGGATTGGTTTGGATTGGTTTGGTTGGTTTGGTTTGGATTGGTTTGGATTGGATTAGGTTTGACTTTGATTTGATTGGGTTTGGATTGGTTTGATTTGATTTGGATTGGTTTGGGTTGGTTTGGTTTGATTGGTTTGTATTGGTTTGGTTTGGATTGGATTGGGTTGGTTTGGATTGGTTTGGATTGGATTAGGTTTGACTTTGATTGGGTTTGGATTGGTTTTGATTTGATTTGGATTGGTTTGGATTTGGTTGGTTTTGATTGGTTGTGTTGGTTTGGATTGGTTTGGTTTGAATTGGTTTGGATTGGTTTGGATTGGTTTGGATTGGTTTGGATTGGTTTGGATTGGTTTGGATTGGTTTGGATTGGTTTGGATTGGTTTGGTTGGTTTGGATTGGTTTGGATTGGTTTGGATTGGTTTGGTTGGTTTGGATTGGTTGGATTGGTTTGGATTGGTTTGGATTGGTTTGGATTGGTTTGGATTGGTTTGGATTGGTTTGGATTGGTTTGGATTGGTTTGGATTGGTTTGGTTGGTTTGGATTGGTTGGATTGGTTTGGATTGGTTTGGATTGGTTTGGATTGGTTTGGATTGGTTTGGATTGGTTTGGATTGGATTTGATGTGGGTTTGATTGGATTTGGATTGGTTTTGATTGGTTTGGATTGGTTTGGAGTGGTTTGGGATGGGATGTGGATTGGATGTGGATTGGATGTGGATTGGTTTGATTGGTTTGGTTGTATTTGGTTGAATTTGGATTGGTTTGGATTGTATTTGATTGATTTGATTGTATTGGATTGGAGTTGGATTGGATTTTAAGTTCCAATCCCAATCAAATCCAAATCCAATCCGAATTCAATCGAAATCCAATCCAAATCCAATCAAAATCCAATCCAAGTCTAATCCAAATCATATCCAAATCCAAATCCAATCCTAATCCCAATCTAGTTCAAATCGGCGTCAGACCATTAGGCCGAAGGTCATTAGGCTGAACGGTAATTAGGCCAAATGAGCAGAAAGAAGCAAAAAGTGAAAAACGAGAAGTTCTTCCTTCACCTTACCCCTTTTTCCTTCTCCATTCTTGCTTCATCCTCCTTCTATCTTCCTTCCTTTTTTCTTTCTTTTTCCTTTTTTTTCTTTTTCGCTCTTCCTTCTTTCTTTGTTACATCTTTCTTCTCCTTTCTTTGTTCTTTCTTCTTATTTTTTTCGTTTCAATTCTTCTTTCTTCCTTCATTCTTCTCCTTGCTTCCTTCTTCTTTCTTCATTCTTCTTCCTTTTTTCTTTCTTCTCATTTCTTCCTTCATATTTCTTCTTATTCCTTAATTCATTTTTCTTCTTTCTTCCTTCACTCTTTTTGTTCTATCTTTTCCCTTCCATCTTCTTTCTTCCTTCATATTTCTCTCTTCTTCGTTCCTTCTTCATTCTCCCTTTATCCTTCTTTTTTCTTTTTTTCTTCTTGCTTCTTTCTTTCTCCTTGCTTCTTCCTTTTTTTCTTTCTCAATTATTTTTTCTTACTTCTTGCTCCCCCATTATTCCTTTTTTCTTTTTTGCCTTTCTCGTCCACGTACACTATCGTAAAGGCTATAATACTGCTTTTCTCCCTTATTCATTTTTCCTATTTCTTTCTCTCTTTTTCCTTCTTTATTTTTACATTTTTCATATTATTTCTTCTTTCTTCCTTCTTTCTTATTAGCTCTTCTTCCTCTCTTCTTTTCTTTACTTTCTTCTTTCTTTCTTCTGTCTCCTTTCTCCTTACTTCTTCCTTCTCCTTTCTTTCTTCCTTTATCTTTTTTCTTCCTACTTCCTTCTTCCATTCTACTTGTTCCTCACTTCGCACTACTCACTTCTCACTCCCCACTTCTCATTCGGCCTAATTGGATTTGAATTTGGATTGGGTTTGGTTTGGAATTTGGTTGGATTTAAATTGGTTGGATTGGTTTGGATTGGATTTGGATTGGTTGGAGTGGTTGGATTGGATTTGGATTGGTTGGATTGGTTGGATTGGTTTGGATTGGTTTGGATTGGTTGGATTGGTTTGGATTGGTTTGGATTGGTTGGATTGGTTTGGATTGGTTGGATTGGTTTGGATTGGTTTGGATTGGTTTGGATTGGTTTGGATTGGTTTGGATTGGTTGGATTGGTTTGGATTGTATTTGGATTGGTTTGGATTGGTTTGGATTGGATTTGGATTGGATTTGGATTGGATTTGGATTGGATTTGGATTGGATTTGGATTGGATTTGGATGGGATGTGGATTGGATGTGGATTGGATGTGGATTGGATTTGGATTGGATTTGGATTGGATTTGGATTGGATTTGGATTGGATTTGGATTGGATTTGGATTGGATTCTTTCTTTCTTCCTCACTTCGCACTACTCACTTCTCACTCCCCACTTCTCATTCGGCCTAATGACCTTCGACCTAATGACCCAGCGTCATTTAAATCCAAATCCAAACCTAATTCAATTTCCAATTCCAATCAAATAAAAATTTTATCATGATTCACTTCCAATCCACTTTTATCCCATCAAATTCAATTTAAACCCAATCTAATTCTAATCCAAATTCAACCCATTTAATAAAACATCCAATCCTAATTGAATCCTTAACCCAAGAAAAATCCAATCCAATCAAAATTCAAATTTAATTCAAACACAATTCAAATCAAATTCAATCAAAAACCAATTTAAACCCAGTCCAAATCCAATGCAAATTTAATCCAAATCGAATCCGAATCCATCCCATTTTCAATTTAAATCTATTACTAATCCATTCCACATTCAATACAAAGCCACTTCAAATCCAATCTAAATCCAAATCCAATTCAAATCCATTCTAGATTTCAAACAAATCCAATCCAGATTTAACCCGAGTTTAATCAGATCAGATTCCAATCAAAACCAATGAGTATTCAAATCCAATTCAAACCTCATGTAAATCCAATTCGAATCCGATTCAAATGTAGATCAAATACAATACAAATTAGATCCAAATATAATTTAAATCCAATCCAATAACAATTCAAATCTATTTTCATTGGATTTGTATTAAATTTGCGTTAGATACAGATTGGATTTTGATCGAATTTCGATTGATATCCTTGTAGATTAGTTCTGGCGGTTTCGATTTGGCGCAATTCCTTTGGCTACGTACTTTCTACTAGACTTGACCCTTCTAATCTTAATCGAGAAAAAAGCTAATTGAAAGTTTGAATGTTGCACAAGAACAATCTTCTTGCAATTTTAGATATAGGGGAACGGTTCGCCACTTCATCTCATAGCTCCTATTTCCATCCCATCAAAAACAAAGCAATGGAAAGGAATTTGGTTTGTTTATTATTTTTGTGATTTTTTTCAGCAGTGAGCACGCATGTTGACAAAAAGAAGCGACGAATTTGGTGCCGTATTGCTTTGTTTAGCGATGAGATGGATATATGTACAGTGAGATGGAGATCGGAACAGTTCCCCTACATACTTTGATATGATTAACGAAAATTAACAAACAAGAACTTTCTCCAACGAGACGAGCCAGCCTTGGGCGGAAAGTCTCGCTAATAAAGGCAAAAGAAAACTCTCCAGTAGCAAAACAACTATTTCAAGAATATTGGAACCATTCGCAAACCCTGCGAAGGCTATAAATTATTTTCAATAAACTAAGAATTATTCTGATACGCAGATGTACACATATAGCGGATGATCTAATCACTGTCGTTTGTAAGATGCAATTACAACACCCAGTGTAAATATATCCTCCTCCAAAGATGATCTCACACTGAACCCACCGTTCCGGATCCTCACCAAGAGAAGCAAATTTGTTAACCATCCTAAAATTACTTCACGAACAGAAAACGTTGGACGCATTCCAACTACATCGATCATACTGATGTATCAATTAATCGTGCTCTTTCGCATAACAACTCTATTGGCAAATTTGTAATCGTATCAACTAGCTACTTCTAATAGCTCTAATATCCAACCAGTGCGTACGCAAAACAATGAGAAAGGAAAAAACGAATAACACCGGTCGGTGACCGCAGAGCGCAGCGGAAGCGACAACGCACCGGCATCGACCGCGCGACCACCGATCGATCGTTTGCAATCGTAAAGTACGGAATTTCTCCATCATTTGACGGCGGTTTCTACTACGGGCCAACTAGCGATCGATGGATGAGGCCGGGGGCCTTCGTTGAATTATGCAAAACTGGTTTCCGTTTTAACGCCACGCCGCCGCCGCCGCCTAGCAACTACCCACGCGCACAAAAATCGACCTACGAGCGTCCTTAGAAGTAGTGTACGCACCTTTTTGTACAGTTTGATCCACGTCAGGTCACCCTTGGAGTCTGTGTACTGAAGCCCGAAGAACCACACCTCCCGCAGGCCGATGGTTTTGACGACCTGATCGAACAGTTGCTTGCCGGTGGTGCTCTGCTGTATCGCAAACTCCAGCTCGGCGTCCATCGTCGTGACGCGCACGTTCATCTGCAAGAAAGGAAAAAGAAGGGAGAAATGTTGTTAAAATAGTATTTAATTAATCATTGTTTTAGAGATTTCAAATTTGATCCTAAGGAAGATTTTCACAAATCCGTTAGAATATTTTATTTGCAATAAAGCGAGTTGGCTCTATTCAAGCCCCAAAGTACGAAAAAAACATGCGACTCGACGTTTTACCAACAAACCACTCGAGCCCCCAAGGTCTCCAATGTAATGCTTTTCCTCATTTCATCGGCAGCTAACATTGACCGAAGCCGCGGACTCGATCCCGCACGCACGAATTCGCGCGCTACGATGAGAAATAGTCGAAAAGTCTGACGAAAAATTAATGAACCGCATCCATCACTCCGCCACACACTGCCACCACGACAGTCCGCAGAAAGTCCGCGCGCGCTAAGCTGGCTGCTGAAACCGATCGCAATCGCAACAAATCGGTGGTGGCGTTGTTCGGCGTGCTGCTGCAGTGATTGTTGCGTTTGTTGCTACACAAACGCACTTTACACGTCGTCGCCGCGCCCCGCTTCGCTGGTATGACGAGCGGCGGCGGGCGGAACAACAACGACCTTCACCACTTTCGACACTTTCCTTGACCATCATCATAAGCCCACTAAACTAAGGGGCGGCGGTTATTTACACGTCGTCGGACCATCGTCGTCATCGTTCGGTGCGAAATGAATGTTCGAAGAAACGCGGAAGGTAACGGCGGCGCGGGTGGGGGGCCTTACGGATTATGTCATGGATGCGTTTCAGTCGGAGCACGAACTCAAGAGCCGTCGTCCGGCTGTCAAAAGCGATTTGTCTGAAGCATTGTAAATTTTTCAAATCGCGAACGAGGTCGTTCGATTGAATTTTAAAGGGGCTGCGATGCGATAATTGAGTGCACGAATTTTGCGAGATTTAATGAAAGGTTTGCGTTTGGCTTTCGTTCTGTGGAAACGAGCGAACCCGATCGTTCTGCCAGCATAAGTCTAACAATATCCAAAAATTATAGCTGGTTCTTTGTGTAATCACCGGTGTCGCAATTATCTACAGCGATTATCTAACTTAGACGACCTAATCAATGAGTACTAAGAACTGATACGAATCTAATTTCGATCGTTTAGGCATTTCATTTTAACGGAGCTTGCCTCATCAGTATCGATAAACAATGGGGAATTGGGAAATTTACCGCTACTTATCTGTTAAAGCTATGTCGTACATGTCCTATCTTTCTCATGAAAGCCATGTTTAAATATTCTGTTATTTTTTTATTGCTTTTTAGGGAAGTTTCGAGAAGTGTGTCAGGCTATGACAGAGTAAACATTCCTATTCAATTTTAAAATTCCGCTTAGTGAACTTGAATCTGCATTACCCACAACGAATCATACAATGAAATCCCATTGTATCTAATAACTGAGGAGTTGAAGAAACAAATTTGAACGAGTTACATTATCACCAGGCATATAGTTTTTAAGCTTCAGAAACTACGAAAACAAATACAAATCAATACAACTGGATTGATAGACGAAATTCTCGAATGGCCGGATAATTCCCGGGACTTTCCCGCTTGTGTTCAAGTCTTGGCTTTTCTAGGTTTTCCCGAGTAGGTTACCACCCTGGAATGAGCACTCCAGTTATTTCAAATTATGTGTAATATAATATTAAACGACTTTGTTTATTGATGAAAGAAAAATAGACGAAGAGTTTCTTCCTATTCTTATCTTTGCGAAGCAGGTTGTTGTTTGAATCCGGTCATGCATTGGTGAATTTGTTTTACAGTTAGTCACGCACAATACCTACTAAATGAAATAAAAAAAACATATTTCATCCGGATTTCCGTAGTTTGGTGTGATTTTGACACAATCATTTTTTTTCTTATATTAAACTGATGGACACTGTTGAATATTGACAAATTTATACTACTTTTTCTTTAAATTATCATTTATTCGGAAAGCTCATTTACCGTAAAGCGTTACGGAGCCGGACACAATTTTTCATGATAATTATACACTAATATTAGTTTTGGAGAACCGAAAGACTCGCGGTAAGGGCGAGGTTAGGGAATAGATTTATAGAGGAAGACATTCTTATGGTAATACTTTCTGCGCCGCATACACAGAGATTGCCTTCTGAGAGCCCCACTCGAAAAATATGTGGACATAGATACATAGATTTTTTGAACCATGGCTGCTTAGACACCTGTTAGA
This sequence comes from Armigeres subalbatus, assembly GCF_024139115.2. NCBI lineage: Eukaryota > Metazoa > Arthropoda > Insecta > Diptera > Culicidae > Armigeres > Armigeres subalbatus. The sequence goes on from NW_026942556.1 coordinate 29,578, forward strand.
AAATTAAATACAACCATCCACCCATCTCCACATTTGTCCATTTTTTGTTGCCAGCTGATCAAGGTTTCCTAATGAACGAATGAGAAAAAATCATCGAGGGTGATTCGCCGACCATAAAATCACCATCCATAGCGCCCACTTTACCCAGAGAATCCGCAATCTCATTTCCCGGGATCAAGCAATGAGAAGGGACCCAAGCCATGGTGATTGTGTAAGACCATTTTGATAAAGCACTCACAGCTTCTCGTATCCCACTCAGAAGATACGCTGGGTGCTTAACCGATTTCATTGACCGAGCAGTCTCCAAGGAACTTAGACTGCCGGTAATGATGAAAAAGTGGCCAGGACTCAGGAGGTAGGCTTTTTGAGCTTAAAGTAGGCGCTATGAAAAACGTTGAAAACACCAAAACCAGTGGAGTCATCCGAATTTTACCCATCTGTAAAAAAAAAAGCTTGTCTCCTCACTGGCGTGCCCGTATTTGCTCGTATATACAGATCAAAAGTTACAGAGAAGATGTTGGAGTCTAATAAGTTAGCACGATTGGTGTCAGCCGAAGAAGCGCTTATCTCCAGCAATATGTACCAGTGGTAAATACGCATGAAACGAGTTTCGTTCAAGCAGCTTCTCGAAGTTGTCATTGACCAATGGATGAGGAACCGGAGCGATAATTCCGCGAAACGATCTGTCAGCGGCAGTACTTCCAAACTTATTATATGAGTCGAATTTATACAACCTAACGCGATATCAGGGCTGGTAGCGACCGAAGCCACTCAAAATAGTGACTTTAGTGACCAAAGCTGACGAAAAAAGGGACCAAATAGTGACTTTCAGTTGCAGAAAAAGTGATTAAATAGTGACTTCCAATTCCAGTTGCTAGTTCAATGAGACGAAATCAAGCGTTTTTGGGTCGAAGGAGAATAATTTATGGTGAAAAACATCTTTCACTCACCACTCTTTTCCCTTAGAACAAACTCAGCAGAGAAACGAAAATCTTACACGCTTACCTTTATCTACTCAGTAAAAGTGTATTGCCCTCTCTTTAAACCCCACGAAAATTTGACTCAATATCAGTCAAAAGCAGGACTACTCAAAACTATGATCAAATTTTTATGCCACTGGAAGTTAGCGAAGTATGGTTATCACTCATAACACCTGTTTTGATCAACCCCGTGAAACAAGCACTAGTTCTTGAAGCCACCGTTTGTTGGTGTGGCGCTAGTGCTGTTCTTGAAGTTCAAAGCACCGTTCATATTGTACCGTAAATTTGGCGCGGGTATTAAATTATGTATCGCAAAATGATTTTTGATCGAGAAAATTTAAATTTCAATTACTTATATAATTATATTGTTTTGCTTTCGTCATTTATCCAGCATTTTACGTGCGGTAATAGCTGCCACAATATAATTATCATCAAAATCAGTCGAAATTATCACCGGAAAAAAAAAACAAATAAATTAATGTCAATAGCCGCCACAATTTAACATGTTCTGGTAAGGTGCAATCTATTTGACGTTTGTCTTGTGTCGTTTGTCATCGCAGTGATCATCATCATCCTCATCCTCATCATCCTGGGTTAAGCTAATTTTGAGAGAAATTAAATAAATATATTGTAACTCTGTCAATTATCATCCGATTTTGACAATTTAGGGATGCCTGAACCGGAAATTTAATATTGTTTCACAGTATGTTTACAGGGCCGGCTAAGGTCCTTCGAGAAATAAGTTTATCAGAATCCGAATGAAAACAAATATTAAGGTCCGTCTCATTTACCGAAAAATTAGGGTCCCCAAATTGATTTGGACCCCTACATATTTTGGACCCTCCTGTTGACATTTTATTGATATCTGAACTTAACTCAATGCTGCTGCTGAATCACGCATGGTCCTTATGCAAATAAGATTGCTTCGAATGTGTTCGATTAGTTTTTCGCACAGGAAAAATAACGATATTTGGATGAAATGTTAATGAAATCAATTTTTTCAAGAAGGCAAACGTTACACGCAAAAAAAAGCGTTAATGAATTCGTGAACTAACAAGTTCATGGTGTATTTTTTTCGGGAACAACAGCCACGGATTTGGGAACACAGTCACGTTTTCTGGAACGTTCTGGAAAACGTGACTGGTGTTCCCGAATTCATGAATTAAATCACGGTGTTTTTTTGCTGGTTCACGAATTCGGGAACGCTTTTTTTGCGTGTACAATACGTTACGCTTCAAATCATACATCATTGAATATCTCAGAACGAACACAACCAGTTTATGTTGAAATTGCAATCTTCTCATTAATGCATGTCAATCGAAAGATAAGACTTTGCTTTAGCTCAAATGACCTGTGCAAATTGAAAATTCATTTTTGAACAGACTAAAAGGGGGTCGTCCAAAATGTGTACATTTGTTGGTCCAAAATATATTGCACTTTCCAAAACGAAGAATATTTTCATATCAGATAGTTCCGATGCCCATTTCAAACTTTCTTTTCATAAATAAGACTTTCATCTATGAAATTATGTGATTTTAGCTTGTACCACACGTAGGCTGACCAGATCATTTCGGTGAAAAACGGGACAAACGTGCTTGCAAAAAGGGACACATCAAAAAACCTTGTGATAAAATTCAAGAGCTGTAGAAGTATCAAAATTTATGGGCTTAATTTTCATTTTCCGTGTAAAAAATTAGAAAAGCGTGAATCATTCACCACCATTACCTTAAGTTAGTTAGTTGTGGAAAAATACTAAATTACAAATATTTCACTCTTCAAAGGGATGCGGACAAAAACACGAAGGAACATACAATTACGCATTTTTGGAATATTTAAAAAATGTGGAATTTTGAAATTTTATTTTATTCTACTCTTAAACATGCATTAAGGATTTTATTATTGACCAAAATCTAAAACTATTCCAATTCTAAATATTTAAAATTTAACAAACAATAGTCAAAGTACCATGTTAAGGCCGGTTTTGGGCATTAGAAGGCTAAAAAACAGTTTCTAGTGGAAACTTTAAAAACAAATGCAAAAAGAGCGATAGGGTGGGATTATTGATAACCCATGCAAAGAATGATTATGAATACAAGTGGAAAATAATCTTCAATAACAAGAATCTCAACAAGGAAAGAACATTACTAAAATCACTTGTCATAAGACGAGTTTGTACAATCCCATTTAATTCCACCTAAAATGTTATTTTAATTATTCACATGAATATGGTTGGTGCATGAGAATAATGTCTAATCTAATCGATCCACAGTCCTTTTTGATCGAAATTGATTTTAATGACGCTAAAAGTAGCATCACGCCTCGGGAATCTTTTCCATTGATTTTGTTCCTATGTGCTCCCAAAAAAAACGGGACTCATGCAATTTCATCGCGAAAAGTAGAAAAATTCTGGCCTGTATTTTTTTACAGCTCGTACTCTCGGAAATCTCCGCCGGATTGTATTTTAAATCTGGCCGAAATGTATTTTTTCTTATAAAGGAGTCACATAAATCTCGTCTACACACATGTGAGCGAAATTTACAGATGAGCTCCTGATGTGTAAAATAAAATACGTGAGGACCTTAAATTTAGCCTTTAATCCGACCAAATTTTCCCTCGGTCTGCCTTAAACTCGATTTCGTTCAGTTGATTTATAAATTATTTTTTTTACAGTGGATGATTTCGGAATATTCAGAATTATTCAGAAAGACTTTGAATAATTCTTAATGTTTCGAAAAGAATCAAATGAGTGAAAAATATATGATAAAGCAGCATTGAAAACAAACTACTTAATTTTATTGACGTTGATGCTGCATGCCGTGATGCGTGACCTGATTTTCAGGATATACTTGCCTACCAAGTTACTTATTTCGTTCCATCCAGTGATGAAATGGCCAAATTGTAATGCCATCGGAATAAGCAGAAAATAATGATTTAAATAGAACTGTATGAAAAAAATCCCGGAGAAGCACCTTTTTCATTAACTGTTAAAATCCTTAAGAAAAGTCGATCAATGGAAAATACAAAAAGGCATGGATAGCACTCTTTAAAAAGCAACACTTATAAGTTATAATATAACATCTCACATTTTTTATGGGGTTTCGTCCTCCTTCTTTGTTGAGAGATGAGCCATCCAAGGGCTGCAAATCTCTCTAATAAAGACACACGAAAAACACTTTCTATATATTTGATTTTAGATTCCTATTGAATTTGTTCGAGTAATATTTTGGAGCTCTTCGGAAGAATCATTGAAAAACAGGACAAATTGAGGATTTTTAGATTACGACAGGACAGCACCAGAAGGTTTAAAAACAGGACTGTCCCGTTAAATACGGTACGTATGGTCAGCCTAACCACACGTCTCATTTGAAAGATATAAGCGGATATTGGGTTGCACTTCCTCACGGAGTCCAAAATGCAACATTTACTCTAAACTTTAAAGTGCCAGTTCGAAGATTTAAAAAATACCCAGTCTTAAGAAAGGCTGGTGCACCCCCCCAAAACCATTAAAACGTAAATCTATCATTGTACGTGTCATCGACAGGTGTTTTATGTAACACTATTGGAACCTTTTTTCTTTACATTTGATCTGATCCAACTGGAGGTGGATGTCACATTGTGGATAAAAATTTGCTTTAAACTGGACCATTTGTGTGTTGACAGAATAATAATTTATTGAAGCGTAATGGACTGAGCGTAAAAGTCAGGAGATTAAAAATAATAACTTTCGAGCTGCAAATAATCACCGGAAAAAGTTCTTTTAATTGACGAGAAACCTAACCATACTGCTCATGTGGCATATGTGTTACATTTGACATTTGGTCGATTATGAGTTAATCTTAAGAATCCTAAGCAACCTAAGAATCAAATCAGATAAGTAGTGATTCAAATTGTTCTGCTGTATTTAATTTTAATATGAATATGAAACATGCATTCTCCCAGCAGCTGCCTCAAATTAATTTAAATTCAGATTCAAAAGCTCAAAACTGTTGCACAGCTTTGTTCTATTTTCTGCAGATTGAATCACGAGATTCAAATTTTGTATGTTTTGGCGATTGAACGCATTATTTTAACTACGGAATTTGGATCAATGCACTTTACAATTACGCCGCATTTCTGAGCAGCAAAATAAACAATTATTTTATTTATTTAAACAAAATTCAAACATGCACATAAAACTGCTGGAGATACCAGCGTTTTTTTTTATTTTGCTTCAGATTCCAACGAGAATAGTGTTCTTAAATTTGGAGGAAAAATAAATCATTGCTGATCAATCAGTTAATTGGTTTGCAGTCTTATTTTTTCTACTAGCAATTTTTTTTTTAACAGAACGGTGCATTAGAAATTAAAGGCCCACTCTTTATCAGAATGCCAAATATTTGTCAAATTCCTTCAGACATCTATCAACTCGTTGGGTATCAGGCAGATCACTACCGATGCTTATGAGAATCTGTAGATGAAAACAACAGTTTTTTCTTAATTTACCTTTTTTGCTGGATAGTAATGAAAAGTTATGTATTTCATATCTGTGATGGTAATCAGATCGTTTTTGTTTTTTGCAAATCTGATTAAATTGTTATTATATCATTTAATTAATTATCTTAAAGATAAATCGTCTAGCTCAAACCTTTGTAAGGGTATGTGGCGGGACCATCATCATCATCATCATCATCTGACAAATTTGTTATTCCTATTAATAATTTGGTATTTGTTATTGTGACAAATACAGTGCTGATGACTTTTGCGCTATAACGAAACATGTGTATCTGAAATTAACGAATCACCTATATATGTAGATAATTGCAATAAATTTATGAAACTTATTTTAGATGGTGCGCTTTAAAAAAAAAAAATTTCTTTATTTTTTATTCGAATTAAATCTCTCCTCGAGCGATATTGTCGCATGCGTCACTGTGTTCCATGCTTAAAGCCACAGCTTGACAGCTAGCACCAAGTTTAGCACCAAGTTTTCGGCTTCAATCATATTGTATGCAGATGACAGCCGTTTCAGGGGGCTGGTTTTGATGAGCATTTTCTTCTTTTCAGAATGAGTGAAAATTACGATAATTGGATTAGTTGAACACCTACTTTAGAAAGATGCAGAGAATTATACGATTTGTCACTGGTGCCACGGAAGTTTTTCTTATTTTGAGTGCGACAGGAACAACAGTACGGCTCGTTTTGGTAGACAGCGAAACAAAAATGATGAAGATTCATGTACAACGAGCCAGGGATTGAACGCTCGACCTCCTGCTTGTAATGAGGACCATGCTCTCTGAACTTTAAATTTTTTTCCTCCTTCCGCAGATTTTCCGACTTGCTGTGCGTATTCATGAACTAAATTTGACAGCGCATGCAATCTTCAACATTGGGTAGACTTGATTCCCTTTCTGTGATATCTACTCAATAAATATGTTTTACAGCAAACCCTTCATTACATCTTGTCCAATTACAAAAATTATATTTTCATGAAATTTTTAGACAAATTTTTAAATTATATTATAAATGGATGACCAATGAGGGCTCAAGTCTCCTCAAACTGAGGCAACAACTCAAAATCCAAAAATCCTGAAATTGTGGTGGAGTGTTGCAATGATGTTATCGATCATTTAGTAATTTGCTTTCGATCATTTAGTAGTTTGTCAATAACTCATTCCAGAAGCTGAATTTTAAAATGTGTTGTATGGTGGACTTCTAGTGCAAAGGTTTTTCTACAACTCTGCCTAATGGTTTGTTGTTAGAATTCAACTAATAACGGAGTTATAGCGCTAGTTGCAGTAGCTTAAACTAAATGATTGGAATTTTGTTATCATTTAGTCTAAGTTACTGATACTATAGCTATAACTCCGTTACTAGTGGAATTCAAACAACGAACTATTTGGCAGAGTTGTAGAAAAACCTTCGCACTAGGAGTCCACCATACAACAAATTTTGAAATTCAGCTTCTAGAAAGAGTTATTGACAAACTACTAAATGATCGAACGCAAATTACTAAATGATCGAACGCAAATTACTAAATGATCGAACGCAAATTACTAAATGATCGATAACATCCTTGGAGTGTTGGCATTTTTATATCTTCATTAAGCATATTTATGGATTTTTGCTGTGAAAAAATGATACCATTTGGTCATTATCGGGAGAAGTTGTTCAAATTTTGCGTGGACACTAAAAAACAACTTTATGAGGAAAAAAAACACAGTAAATAAATAATAGATTTAATAAGGTTGTCTATCAAAAAAATAACTTGCCACATAACGATCATTTGCCTCCCCACCTTCCCCTACTGTATAAAGATTGAGTTTAAAAAACTTGAAATCGACAGGTCTTCTGCTTGCATTACTGTATTCCAATTTATAAATTGTGACGTAAAACACCTTCGATGAAATGGTGAAATGCCAATAAGAGCAGCGAGTTAAATGGCTCGCGAAGTTTCCGAGCGATATTTTTTTCAAGTTCCTTAATTTCGTTTCTGCTATGGATAGAGCATCATCCGATGGATACATAAAGCATTATAAAAAATCTTGGTCAATAGTCACGGCCGTGTAAAGAAAAAAAAACGTGTAAAAACAGAATCGGGTGTACCTACTACCGTATTCTAGGACCGACAAAATAGTTGATCGATACAACGTTATAAGATCTTCGGGATGCACTCCCCATCATGTTCCGGTTATTGTTCGCATGAAGTTGATTCGTTTCTAACATTTTTGTGTCAGATACACAATGTGCATCCCGAAGGTGCATTTCGAGTCGAAGACATGCTATGAGTGATTGTCTTACCCATCAGTTGGAGCAGGAACTTTGCCGGCTCAAGTCTTTTTTTTTGAAGCGGCAAACATCTCAGTTTTCTCCGGAGAGATCTCCAAGTCCATAGTATCTTGCAACGGTCCTTGTAGATCGACTGCGGTTGAGCTCGAAATGGATACAACGAAGTCATCCGAAAGCTGTCTTATAACGAGCAATTTGGCATAAGACATTCATCAATGTCTCGGACCTAAAAATTATAAAGAAGGTGGCTCAAACATAAGCCTTGGGGGAGACCCATGTTGCTAATTCGTAAAGTTTCCGAGCCACCATGAGAAAAACTCATACTCTTCTATGACAACAAATTGTACAAATATTTGTTCAAAATCGGCGAAAGTCCACACGAGTGCAATTTGTCAGATAAGACATTGACGCAAACTGAATCGAAAGCCCGCTTCCTAATGTCCAAAAACACTGAGCTCATCGGCTCTGTTTTTGGCAAAAGTAAGCTGAATTTCTGAAGAAAGGAACGCAAGATAGTCGTTTGTTCCCTTATCCCTGCGGAAACTGAATTGTGTATCTGACAGCAAACCATTTGATTTAATTCATCTGTCTAGCCGGAAGAGAATAATCTTCTCTAACAGCTTCCGAAGACAGGACAGCATCGCTACGAATTACAATCCGACGCGGGTTTTTCCGGACTTCGCGATGCCTGGGAGGTTTTTGAGCAAATTGAACCTGATGCTATCCATCCTTGGAGCGAAATTGTTACATGAAAGGAGATCAAGCGAGAATTCAATTATAGAAAATAGGCGATCCATATCATCTCCGTTAGCAAGAGTATCACGTAACTCTTGCTTAAGGGCACTCCGCACGTAATCCAAATTCAAAATTCGCGTTTTCAAGGACACACCACTCAATACGGAAGCAACAAACATCTTTAATTTTTATTATTTGAACTTATTCTGAACTTTGAAAACAAAATTGACAGTTGTGCGTTAATTCCGTATCGATTGGTGTGCCCTTGAAAACCCGAGTCCTTTGAATTTGGATTTCATGAAGAGTGTCCAGGCTTCACCGGCATCGAATCCGGAAAAACTTTCTTTGCGAAGTCGAGTATCCACCGCGACCAGCTTTCACGATCTTCGTTTATGGACGACGTGTTGCGCATTCTTCTCCGGCAATCCACAACAAAAGTGCGCCAACACACTTAATTTTTTTCGCCGAGGCCGGCAAAATAAATTGCCGAGAATCCAACAGCTGATATTCCGGTAAAAATCTCGGTGGAAGTTCAAATTACCGATTGGTCGTAAAATGTTCGATACCATCCAGCTGTCAAAATTTACCGTGCCGCTCGGTAGTGGGTTACCAAATTGATTGGTAAAGTGCTTTGCCGAAATTCAGCAAATAATTATTTTTATTAATTTTTAGATGAGTCAAAATATAAATAAAAAAAAGTCAATCAATATGAAAGTAAAATATATTCAATGCCATATTTCTGTTATTGTACAAATGAAACTTGAAACTTGTTAAAAGGTACAAGTAATGTAAATACGAATTTGTCTATAAAAATGCACTACACTGAGAAAAATGGACGTACGATTTTCAATAAAACGCCTTATGGAAATTTGCCACAAGGAATCGGTATGAATTTCAATATGTTGCCTTATGAATGATGATTTTCATTTAAAAAAAGTGAAGTGCGGCAGACTGGATTCGAACCATGGACGTCGGGGTCGGGAGGCCGGTATGTAGACCACACGCCCATCGACGCTTGGGTATTCGAAGAGGTAACTGCGTATAAGAAGCACTGATGGTGGAATAATCAGTCGAATATTCATAAGGCGCCGGTTATGAATTTCGATAGTCCAGTTCGCTGAGTGTAGATTTCCATTCGCTCGCTGTAAACGTTGGGCGGGAACAGGCAGCTATACCCAAATGGTCTTTTCACGTATATTGGATCGTAATTTTTCCAACGATATTTGCTTCATGATAAATATGTTCACGCGAAGGAAGTGATTTTCATAAATTGCGTCATTTTAAGTAGAGGTGAAAACAGATGGGCTGGAATAAAAAAAAAACGTACACAAGTTCCATTATTTTCAATGTAGCAGTCAATATAAAATCTACTGTAAATTTTGAGCAGATTGGTATCGTGTCCGGAGAAAGTGAAATCAGATTAAATGCTTACCAAAAAGAATTTATTTTTCTATTGATTTTGCTTCTTCACGTTTTTTTTTTTTTTTTCAACAGAGATATGGGCCAAACACAATGGATACGTTTGCGTGCGTTTTGACAGTTTTCCCATGGAGAAACTGTCAAAACGCACGCAAACGTATCAATTGTGTTTGGCCCAATAGAGCACGCTAGAAGTTTTGCGTTTGACAGATGGGTATGCTGAAACTCGGTAAAGTTTCGAACTACCGATCGCTATGGCAATCTTGATTGCCGATTTTCAGTAAACTTGGGAAACGTCATATTTATTAACAAGATATCAGTAAAAGTGAGCTTTAACGATCATGTTCGTCAATTTATTTTACCGAGAAGAAAAACGTCGATTAAGTGTGAATATCTGCGTGTCTCCACCTTGGCCAGCTTCATGAACTGGATCACGAGCGAGATGTCCTGTTTGTGAAGTACGAAAAGTTTTAGGACTTAGAAAATTTGATTTGGGGAGTGAAATGAATTTGAAATAGAAGATTTCTGAAGGAATTTCCCGGAGGAATTTCTCGAAAAATTCCAGGAGGGATTCCTGGAATACAATCCCGGAGAAATTCACGGAGGGATTCCTGGAGGAAGCCTCGGAGGAATTCATGGAGGTAGTCTAGGAGGGAATCCTGGAGGAAATCCCGGAGCGATTGCTGGAGAGTTTCGAAGTGATTCCTGAAGGAAGTCCCAGTAGGATCCCTGGAAAAGTCTCGGTTATTTTAGAAAGTTTTGTGAGAAAATCATGGATTTAAGCTATACGAAATATATTTACTGGCTAAATTTTCTGGAATTTTTTTTTTTGTTCTTAATTTCCAATTTAAGATAATATAAGACATGTTTCAGTATTACTTCCATGAATATCTTAGCAATTAAATTCAAATCCTTCATTTCAAATTCATTTTACTGCCTTAACTCAAACATTTTCAAGTTCTTTGGCATAAAAATATCGATTCTGAAATTTTCACGCCGAAATAATCATTTAAAAACATTCTAGAAAATTGTCAAGTATTAACAGGAGCGGATACTACAAACACAAGAAAATATGAGAAAAAGGCTCATTACGAAGTGATCAACCATATTTGCTATATAGAAAGAAAAATAAACTACTAATGTACTAATGAGTATTTTAGCAATTCCTCGCTTACTATTGGTATACTTGAAACATCAGTAAGTTCATCTAATAATGAAAAGGTCCAATTAAAATAGTTCTATTCAGACTGTGGATTTTGAGAGTTTTTGAAAAAAATCTACAGTTAGCCTTGGATGACTAATAATAACTCCGAGTTAAAAGGCTGGACAAGTTTCAAAGAAAACTTGCGGGCACGAAGAAATAAAGAGCAATTTTCTGGTCAACAAGCCTTAATCGTTCAACCAACATTTCACTATTGTGCTAAATATTGTATCTAAGACACGACCGTAAATTGGACGTAGGATTACGTGAAGCATAAAGTTTTTTTTTGTCTTTATTAGAGAGGCTTGCTGCCCTGGGCTGGCTCACCTCTGTATAAAGTATTCAAATTTGCAATATTCAATCTGTTTACTAAGGTTGATGGTAAGCTGAACTGCAGTCATCAAGCAATTGTGGTTTGCACTTCGAAGAAAATTATTCTCAGAATAACTTTTTCTTTTCTTAAAATGGAGGCCCTGAAAAGAACCGAGGTTTTTTCAATAATGTTCTTTCCCAATCATCAACAGTAACAAAACCTAAATCAAAAGAGAAAACTCCATTTCACTACTACTGACGCCATCCATATATATTTTCTAAATTTTATTAAAGTTATTTTTCCTATTACTAGAGTTCATCACCGATCCATACGAATGAATTCCCCCCGACATGTTGCGACAAGCGCTTGTGATTCTGCTGCAGACGGCATCTTTTTGCCGTTGCCAAGTAATTATAATTTACAATCTGAAGAAAATTTGCCTCAGCTCAACCATCTCTTCTATAAAATGGTGGCTTCAAAAAATGACTTTGTTATTTTCAAACTTTCATGCAGAACGAAAGAGAAAGTGATTCGTTCGTGCAGTGCCCTACTGCTGCCGATGGCAACTTTCTGCCGTCGCCGAGTGATTATGATTTGCACTTTGAAGGAAACTCGTCACGACTTAAGCTTCTCTTGAGTAAAATCGTAGAATAGTAGTTCTGGAAAGAACCGATTTATTTTCAATGATGAGCCGTTCCAAACACTAATAGCTTTCTAATTTAAACTATCAAACCTTTTCTTTTTATAAAATGCTGGTCTTGCAAAAGACCAATTTTCTTCAACAATGCTCCTTTCTAATCACCATGGTAAACATACTCTTAGTGGAAGTAGCACCAATAAAGGAGGTGGTGGGGTTTTAATGAGATTTTTCATAATTATACACTTTATGATGGTTTCAGTTGATGCATCGTGCTTTAAATATCCTGTTAAATGCAATTTATCCTAAGATTTGGATTGAAACACTATTGAAAACATATATTTTCCTTAATAAAATTGACTCCTTTGCTCCTATAGTGGTGCAACTGTACCAATGGTGGTGAATCTCATAAAAATCAATGGATAGCACCATTATGGGAATCAAAATTATTTTTTACCACCACTAAAGAAACAGTGAACTCATTTGCGGTGCAAGCAATATTTGGTAGTTGTTGATGTTAATTAATGATTTGATGATTATTGTTGATGATTTTTGTTAGAAAATTTATTATTTTATCTATTGGCTAAGGTATTGGAGCTGAAAATTTTCAATATTTATCGCTTTTTAAACATAGATCATTAATTAACGGCTACGCAGTCTCATATGATTAGAACGAGTTTTTATTCGTCCAACGTTTCGACACGCGATTAGTGTTTTCTTCAGGGGAAGCTAAAATTTAATACACATACTAATTATACAGTCTTTGATTATGTTTAGTGTTAGTCTTACAATGATTTGTTCGCTTTTTTCATGGTGTCGGAGGAAAAGCAGGTTCGAAAATCAATTGTGTGCAGGCACCATTAAAATCTAGGTCTTCCGAATCGAAATCTTGCTAAAAAGCTCTTGTTTTCATATTGTTCATAGCTGTTCATAGAGTCTAGAAAAAGTTTCATCCTTCTTTGATAACAACGAGAATGCCAAGTAGTGAAACAAGAACGGATTTAGGAAGCACCAGAAGGATGGGAACGTTAAACAAGTACTACAGAGTAGGATAAATATTTCGGCAGGAACTGTTTCTCGGAAAATTCAAATGTCACCAACTGTAGTGCATACATCGAAGCATCGACAAGGAATGAAGTCATTTGAAGTGAAAACTGCCGAATAAACTGACTACATCGTTTTTTTTCAATTCTCAATGTTGTGTGTTCAAATTGTGTCGCGAATAAGCCTTAATGCAGCACAGCTGCGTGTGTAGTATTGAGTCCATCAATATCTGTTCTCTTATTAACGGTGTGAGTGGGTTAATGCTTTAAAACCCAAATTTATCCCCAAGTGGTGATTATGCCTTTCTCGATTCGATATGTTGGATTCGAATTAATGTTGTAAATGCTGTGCTAATTGCCTACATCTTGGCGGTTAAAATATTTGATGCAACTCTATCACGCTGCTTATAAATTACTCAATAATTGAGTAATTTTTAAGCAATTATTATGCGAGTAATGGATTGCGTCATGGCTAAATTGATTAATGACTTAAAGTGTGCTTGTAAACAGCGTATTTGTTAAAAGAAAAATAGAAATATTATTCAAATCGAATGAGTTATTAGGAAACAAAAACAATAGTGTCCAACTAGGAAAGTTTCTCCGTCGAATGAAACTAGTTGCACTCGAATCGGTCAAGTCCTTCTATATGAAACGTGATTAACAAAAAAAAAATCCGGGGCTACACACACACACACACACACACACACACACACACACAGTCAGACATGTGCTCAGTTTTTCGAGCTGAGTCGATTGGTATATAACACTATGGGTCTCCAAGCCTTCTATCAAAATTTGGCTTTTGGAGTGAAATTATAGCCTTCTGGTACAACTTTGTTGTACGAGAAAGGCAAAAATACGTTTCGTTTGTTCATCTACTGATACCTCCACTATCGGTACCGTTACCCTAACAGCAATCAAATGTTGGCCCGAACCTTGCGTTAAAATTTCACTTGATTGAGCTGCTAATGCCTCACGGATACTCGATCAATTTCCGCTAAGAGGCTACCATTTAGAATAAATTTTCAACATCGCCACTTATGTCGCAGGACACCATTTTGGCAATTAACCCTTTCTTCTCGTTAAGTGATGGTTCTGAAAAGAACCGATTTTCATTCCGCAATGCGGCTTTCTAATCTCTAACGTCAACCAAACGTTAGTCCAAACCTTGCGTTAAAATTTGACGTGACTGACTGCTGCTGTCCGACGCCATTTATGCAATCAACTTGAGTGTTGTTTCGGCGACGACCAATCGATGATTCTCTTTCCGCTGGAACCGCGGTGCAGCCCTATTTCAATCCATCTAACGTCTTGAACGAATCGAATATCTCACCAAATATAATGATGTGATCCAGGCGTCGCAGGAATCAGCCTAATAAGCATTGTCTGAAATACATGTTCTAGCATTATATACCTCGGATCGTTCCGTTTCACTGAGTCGTACGTTGCCTTAAAATCCAAAAACAGATTATGAGTCCGCAAGTTGTATTCTTGGAATTTATCAAGAATTTGTCGTACAGTAAGCATCTGGTCCGTTACTGGTCAACCTTCTCGAAAACTGCTTTGATATTTGCCGACAAAGCTCTCCGCAAATGGGCACAGTATGCTACCTAATAAGAATTCGGGAGATCACCTTGTTCGATTATCCATTCAACAATAACTCAAAGTGCTTCTTCCACCTAGCAGCCAACCCTGCTCGGTCGGTCAACAGATTTCCGGAGCTGTAATTGATTAGCGATTTTCTTGTAGTTGATCGTTTTGTAGAACTTCCGCGCACCGTTTCTGACAAAGCTTCCCTCTGCCTCAGAGAGTACTTTATCGCCGTACCGCCGTTTCTTACGCCGATGAAGTTTTTTCTCATCTGTGTTCTTTATATCTGGAAGGGCTTAGATCGACTCAGATCGACGATTTACAACAACGAAAATTTTAGTCAAGTGAGTCTGTAGTAAGACTTCAATTGAAATTACGTAACCTATGCATAAATCGTCATTTCCCCTAAATAAATAGGCCCCGAAGAAGGTGTGAACCAAACACCGAAACGTCGGCGATGATTACATAAGAATCATTCAGCTCATCAAAAAGACTGCAAGCCGAAAATAAACCCTTCCAGTTAATTACAAATCAGTCGTTCACAACAATGGTTCTTTATATCGTTCTCTGTTTTGGCGTGTAGCAGCAACGAGCATGCGGCTCCTGGCCTAGTTTTCTAATCTGTCGCTATTTGGCACTCCACTTCAAACCAGCTTTCCCGGTGGTATCCTTGTGCCAAGTATCTCTGTGGCTTTTGTATTGATTGCCTTGTGGACTTGTTGCCCCAATGCGTTCAAATTTTCTCCAGCTGGGTGTCTTTTGATCCTTTCGTCGAGCTTATGTGCAAATTGCTCTACAACGCCCTCGCCCGAAAGTCGCTGCATATTCAGCCTCATGGTTCTCTCGAAATAATTCTTCCCTTCCGACCTATGTATTTGCGTCGCCGATGATGGATTTCACGTCGTGTTTTGGGCATTCTCACATCATTGGTTGGTGCGTATGCATTGATCAAGCTGTAGTTGAGGAACTTGTCTCTAATTCTCAACACGCAAATGGGATCACTTACCGGCCTCCATCTAATGATTCGACGCTGCTGCTTACCAAACCGCCAAGCAGTACGAAATCAACTCAATGCTCCACCTTCTCGCCGTCACTGTGGTAGATGTGATACTTGAATGAAGTACCCGCAATTAAGTCAACTCCGCAGAACTCTTTGCCAACGGACCTCCTGAAGTGCTGCAACCTCCAAGATGGATACACTACTAGGTGTTCCAAATTCATGGTAGAGAAGATGTCGGTGGTAAAAAATTCATTTTCAGTGCAAAACGTAAACAAACTCGCTGGCTCTCCCATATTAAAATCTAAGATGGCTGAATTGTGAACTTTGCAGATTGGAACACCTAGTAGTGTAATCATCTTGGCAACCTTCATTTCACCTTTTGTAGCTCCGAAGCAAGAGGCAACTCGTGCAGGTTCCAACAGAGTCCGAACGTTTCAAGTACCGAGTTTCCAATTAGTTACCGTTAATAAAAATTGTCGCTTCTTTTGCCGATTGTTCAATCCTGTATTTTGGATTACATTTTTCGGGATTTATTGTTGGTTTTTTCGGTATGCCACGGTCCTTCTTGTTGTTTGGCTGCCATTCAGCGGAAAGCCATTTGTTCGAAGGCCACTTGTCCGAATTACACATTAAGCCGAATTCCATTTGGCCGAAACAGTTTTTAGGCCGAAAATGTCATTTGGCTGAAAGCGACATACGGCCAAAAAAAGTCGTTTACCCTTACAGACCATTTGGCCGAAATTGTCGTTCAATCGAACAGGTTATTCGACCGTTGAACCATGCCCATTGGGTGAAACGGTCGTTTGGCAGCAAGGGTCATTTGGACGAAAATGTCATTTGCAGAACTGGTAATCAAAAAAAATGTCGACCCATATGCCAAAAGACCTTTTCAGCCGAACGACATTTTCAGCCGTTTGTCCATTTCGGCAAAAACGACTTTCGTCCATATCGGTTTTGGCCTAATGATTAATGGCCTAACCGGCCCTGTGGACTTCGAACAAATTACTTTCGCCAAAACGTTCAAAAATTTGACGTACAAATTTCACCAAAATTTTCTCGAGATTTTAACCAGAAATTCTTCGGAATTTACACAACAAGTTTTTCTTCGTTTTTACGAAATTCTATTCAAGCGCTCTTCTACGGCAGGTTTAGTCATCAACGTCAACAAAACCAAATCGTTGGATGTAAACACGGTGACCCCTTCCAGTTTCACAGTAGCCGGGCAACCAGTGGAGAATGTTGAAAGCTTCCAATATCTTGGTAGCCAAATGGCGTCAGACGGCGGTACCAAGTTCGACATAGGCGCACGGATCAAGAAACCAAGGGCTGCCTTTGCGAGTTTAAGAAATATCTGGAAAAACAGGCAGATAAGTGAACGCACCAAAATACGAATTTTCAACTCTAACGTGAAATCTATGCTGTCTTACGCTAGCGAAACATGGTGTGTATCAGTGGAGAACACTCAACGACTGCAGGTTTTTATTAACAGATGCCTGCGGTACATAATTCGGGCCTGGTGGCCTCATAACTGGATCTTAAACAACGAGCTCCATCGTCGTTGTCACCAGATGCCGATAGCAACAGAAATTCGGGATCGGAAGTGGGGCTGGGTCGGCCACACTCTACGTAGGGGCGGAAACGAAATCTGTAAACAAGCATTAGACTGGAATCCAGCGGGACATCGCAGCAGAGGCAGACCCAGAGGCTCTTGGCGGCGAAGCCTCAATAAAGAAATAAAAGAAGTCGACCTTTGCACCACCGGAGGTGTACAGGATCCATAAGTAAGTATTCGAAATTTAAACGGGAAATAGTATAAAGTTTTCAAGAAAATTATCGACATTTTCACGAAAAAGTCTGAGAAGTTTCAACTGGATGTTTCGTAAACATAAATCGGGAGATTCTTCGGAAATTTCAGTCCAAATTCTGCGGACTTCTACAAATTTGGATAGGCATCGGATATTATAGATCAGCTGCGTGATAGGTGTGAAACGGCGGCGCGCCAATGGAAAAATATTGTTAGACACTTAGGAAAGCTGCAACAATCTCATAACCTTCATAGTAATCAAAACGCGGTGGCTCTTGGAACTAGCATCATCCCCAAGTAACAAATATTGCTTTAAGGCACATCTGAAGTAGAGTGTAAGTACCACTTGATAAAACCAGAAATAAATCTAAAATTCTTTCAACGCCTTAATAAACTAAGCATAAATCATCTATAAGCTCAATTTGGCCCACTCTACAAGAAGTTGTGAAGAAATAGAATAAGAATATCTTAAAACTATTCAGATCTATGCAAAACGTATTTATCATGGTTTTCTAATCCTCCATAAAACTATTTTAAAGACCATTTAACCACAAACTATTTAATAATACTCTTATTTGAGAATGCTTCAGACCTAATTATATTTATTAATAAAAATAAAAAGGGGAATCATAGAGAATAATAAAATGTAAATATTTCACGCAAAATAATTGTCGCCATGTCTCTAAAAACCAATAATACATTTCATATGCTTGCAAATTTTATTTCCAAAATACAAAGAAAAAACTTGCGCTTCAAAATTTACTGTCGATTTTTACGTAAAACTATGAAAAAACGACTAGCGCTGTGAAAATATTGCAGAATAATGAATATTCAAATATTACAATAATCGAAGCGCTCTTGTATTCTAACGCAAACATTGTTCATATATAGTAAATTCATGAAAGAGTTCATTGTAACATAGATTAAATTTGGTGTTACAATGAAATTCAGGTTATAAGAGCTGTAATTTGCGATTTAATTTATAACCAATCCGAAATTTCCAATATGGTTGTTGATTTTCAGTCAAGCAAAATAGCAAAATCACCATTTTTATTATTTTACTTTGAATAAAACCATTACAAATTAATCCAGTTTTGAATAAAACAATTTTCTCTTGGAAAAAACTGTGTTAAAATCGTTATATCTAGTTTAAACCCATTACCAGTACCGTCGCCTTTATGGCACTCTTGAATAAGAGTGGGTTATCTGTGAATATTTTGACGGCTGTTTGTTTTGGTTTTGGGTTTCCATTGGTACCGGAAATCTAAATTTTTAATAATATTTGTTCACTTTAAAGCTCATAATAATTATTATTTGCGAATTAAATAAAGAATCTCATAATCTTATTTATAATATGCTTTTTAAGGTGGTACATTTTTTTCTGGGCGAGACGGAAATCTGCAACTCATGTAGTGTGGGGATGGGTGTCATAGAACCGCTTACCGGACTCACTGAAACCAAAACCCTTTTCACTAGCCTTAAACTTCCCGGCCATCAATTAAGCAATACTTCGGGAGGAATTGATGATAAAGAAATCTGTTTCAGTGTCATCCCCAGTGAGTGGGAAGCAAAAGCCATCCTCCGTTGGCCGAAAAAACACCTGGTGGGAAAGCTGTACCAGTTGGAGTCGTCGATGCCTGACGATAAATGGAAGAGTATGTACTGTGTCAGCAAGCGTATCTTTATTCCGGTTGAAACTCATCCTCCAACTGTTCTAGTGTTCCTTGGAAGAACTAACGGTTTTTCGAATTGCACCTAATTTACTATTTTTGTGTATTTCCATTTGAAAGGTCGACTTGACTTGATTTTTTCCATCGATTAGGTTTCATGTTTGACAGATATGAATTAGTTTTATTCCAGAACGTAAAAATTTAACTGAGACTCAAAAGATTCATTGCGGTTTTAATGTGAGTTTATGGTTAAGTTGTATTTTATCCCAGTGTGTCAAAAGAAATCTATAAGAAACATTCATTTGGACTTATTGTTCAACTTTAAATGCATCTAGGAGAATGTTTTAAAAACATTCATAAGAGCATCAGCGCTAGATCAATGATAGTTTTTATTGTTCAATTGTAGAGACTATTTTAAGAATCATTAAATTTGATGAGCCATTTTCTTATTGACAACTCTTTTAAAACACATAAGTATTTTGAAATCTTTCTTAAAACCATTACTAATTATGAATAAATTCATATGGTTTTGGATTTGTTACTTGGGTCGTCAATGTTCAGCATTTTTGCTGAGGAAGTACCGAAACTAGCTTTCAAGTTGTCACCCTTAAAACTACTGCAGAGCTATTTAGAAACCGGAGATCGAATCTGCAAGATCAAATGCAGTTTATATCTTTCCGTTAAACTTTGCATAAATTTTACTTGTGACATTGCAACCACCAGTTACAGTTGCAATATACAATTTTTTTTTAACGTAAGGGTGTTTTCGTTTAACGACAATTTATTGGAAAATATCTCAAATCCATATCCATCCAACATTGTATTTGTCTGCAGAACAATACTGAAAATGGTTTTACTTTCTACCATACAGCCAGCTGAGGCTACCGAATGTGGAGCCTAGCCAAGGCAGCTATACCTTGCTCTTTCGTAATCCAATTAGCCCCCCTTGGCGCATCATATCGATCGCACCCCGGTCATACCGAGCAAACCATTCCATTACATGTTGGTACGTACATACGTATTCCCAGTAGCGTGAGGTTAGCCTCCGCCGCCGCCGCCGCAGCCGTTGCCACCGTGGCGGTGCGTTAGTTTCCGTTCGATGACTGCTGTCTGCAACGTTGTGCATAGAGAAGGACGCCTATGCTCAGTCGGTCAATTGATGTAATTATTATGTATTTATGGAACTTTACATTGCAGTTGTCAGGCATGTACAATTATTAGGACATTATTTTTGTTTTTGATATATTAACCATAGGGCATATTATGGTAGTAACTGACCTTCAAATTTAAACCCATTTGTTCTTATTATGGCGAGTATCATGGATCAGTCGCACATTTCATTTAGCATTCGATTGGCATGATTGGCCCACGGCCGTGATAATGTGCAAACACTGGGGAGGGTGAAACGCACATAGCAAGAGTGTCTTCCATAGCTTGTTGAATTGAATTGTGCGTATGACTGCAAAATGAGAAACCTTTGCATGGGCCATGATGGAATCACTTTGTTTACCATTCATACTTCAGAAAGGAGTGCCGATTGTACTGCAACGCTCACACATCGTAAGTCAATGCCACGATTGACTCATTGTCGTGGTAGCATTCGGTTCGCCCCGCTATACCTGATGTAAATCGATTGCATTGAGAGGATTGAAAGGTCCTTTCAGCACTTTTTTCCCGTGTTTCTTGAAAAACCAGTTGTGTTATCTAGTGAAATCAAATTTTGGTTTTGTTTCGCCAAAACAAAGTACCTAGCAAACAATATTGTTTCAATGATCAATCAGGCTTATGTCATTTCAGCACCGAGAGTAATTCACCGGAGCGTATTTGAATCACACAGAATCACATCTCTCGGTGATTCATCATACCGTTTGCGTTCCCCGATCATGAATCAAGGTAAACTTGCAATCATACCAAACCGGTCATACCGAATGAGACCGTGGCGGGCCGCACAGGGATGAGTTCATCATCATCTTCATCATCCAATATCTACACTTGGCGTTGCAACAGCACAGTACGTACGGCCGCCCTCAATCGCTACTCTCGGCACGCTTCGCCATTAATTCGCGGGCGAGCTTTTGTTTCAAGGGAAGATATCCCGCGTTTTGACCTTACCTGGAAACGTGCCGATCGTTTCAATTTCTTCGTGCTGTTATGCACCGAACGAGCGCATGAACGCCCGATAAGCCCGAAATGCGATTCGAAACACTTCGCTCCAGAAGTCCGATTTACCGTGAAATGGAAAGAATGGTCACGTGCAAGAGTAGTTGGGTTCCCTGCGCGCTTCGCGCCTCAAGGTCGCACCGAACACAGTGGGATTCGTTTTCGAAGAAAGGCGGTTAAAAAACCATTTTTGATGAGTTATCACGAATCAAATAGAACTTGTCCTTTGAATCAATAACTCCCAATGAGCAACATACGCATACAGCCCGATTTTCTGAGGATCAAATTCAAGCACTTATGATCTACAGCGGGGAACCACTGCGTCAGGGAACCTGACAAGATACCAAAAAACCAACCACTAGCGCAGGGCTGTGTTTTGGATGATGAGCAGCAGTTGCGACCATTGAATTCGAAGTAGTTGCAAGCAGTATGATAGTGATGATGACGGTTGGAGTCACGTCCCAGGCTAATTAACATGTGCCTAAGCTGTAGTAATTACTTTTATGAATTATGGCCAACGAAGCGGGTCGGCGGCGGAGAGGGGACCGCCCAAGGTCGAGTGGCGTGGCGGGAGATGGCGGTAAAGCGGACAGGGACGCGTGTGTACGATGACAAACTAACTTTTCTAAATCTTCATTCGGAGTTAGGATAAATGAGGCGGGGAAACGTGGCGGGATCGGTGCTGTAAAGCCCTGGTGCACGTTTTTACCGCATTCTACAAGGTTTAATTGTTTCACAACGCCGTACGATGCGGCGCGAGATTTGTGTGCACGAGAACTAAGTAGCGAATAAAATTTGCATTAACTTTTTTCTCCGATTCATGGATATATGCAATGGTAATAGCTACGGTTTGTCGGAGTTTTTATTTCTCCATTTTTAGTCATAGAAACCGACGGGTCAAGTACGTTAGACTATCTGAGTGTATCATTCGTGGATCTTGAATTAGATAGCTAGTAGTTTGGAACCAAAAATCTGTCACTTCAAGATGTGAGTACACTTAGACTAGAAGAATTTTCAGTTCGTTGGCACATTGGTGCCTCGAATATAAAAATTAGAGCATTGCGAAAGGAATCCCTTTTTGTCAAAATGGTAAATGCTCATTAAATTTTCGACCGATTAGTTTCAAATTTTCAATAGCAGACCAGTAATTAACGTACTTTTAGATAATTCATTGGTTGGCCCATTCAATGCACACAATTGCCCGGTATAAGGCAAGAGGAGAAGATAGTTTCATTTTTAAATGAACGCATTTACCCGGTATAAAGCGATCTGAAAAGATTCCTTTTTTGGATAATCGCGTCTGCCGCATCGGTAAAGGCGATGGACTGAAGTGATGCCTTCCTTAAATGAACATTGTTTGATCGGTATAAGGTAAAATAAACGCAACGATCCGGTATACTGGAAGAAAAGAAAATAATGTCACATTTGAATGACACACGTTTGTCCGTAATAAGACAAGGAGATAAACCTTTACTCAAGGTCTGTCAGTGGTACCTCTACAGCATTCTTATCAGAGACTAGTTGAACCCACCCGACCTTGCTCGGGTTTGTATTTTTTATTTAAACAGTCAATAGTTAAGCTCATTGCACCGCCGCACAGTGGTTCCTCTTCCATAGGAGGGCGTCATAAATATAAATTACAAGACTACGACTTTTTTCAAAGATTTCAATAGGAAGGAGCGAAATGTTAGAACAAAAGTTACCTGGCATAGTTAAAATTAGTGGAAAACGAAAAAAAAAGTTATTGGTTGTAAGTCAATAGTAAATTCATTGTTTTCAATAGTTTAACTATTTGTACTCAAAATTGATTATATTTGCAGTCTAATGGAACGATAACGATGTGCCATATACAGCTTTTTATTGTTGAAACAATTTGATGAAGGTTAGAAGGTGCAACATTTGATGATGCTCTACAGACACCATGAGCGGGAGAAGGTTAAAATGGAGTACTTTTAGTATATTTTGGGTTGAAAAGCCTATTTTTTAATTATTTGGTAGGCTTATTCATTATCGTATTTTACGGAGCCGAATTCAGTACTATGTAAAAAAATCTAACAAACATCGTTCAGTTTTCGTTCATGAGGACGTGTACAGATATGGGGTGATAAATAAAAAAAGTTTTAATATTCATATTGAATTACTTGAAAATATGTCAACATAAATTATCCAAAATTCACGACATACTTTCTTTTATTACGGCCACAGATAGCTCATGAGAGACAGCCGAAAATTAAAATATCTTCTTAAGGATGTTTGAGAATGGAAATCGCGGAGAAAACATGGTTAAGAAAATAATACAGTCTCTTCCCGATTTTGGCAACACGATCGTATTTTAATGTTGCCAAAATGGGAAGTTTGCCAAAAACGGGAAAAAAATTTCATACAAAATTTCATTTTTTGTTGTTGGCATGATTGAAGCTAAATATATTGAATATGTACTACGAAGTATGTGGAGTGTGTTTGAATGATGTACGTGCATCATAATTGACATTTTTGCTATATTACTCACAACTCGGAGATTGTAGTTCAAACAAAATTGAAACAAACTC
Organism: Armigeres subalbatus; assembly: GCF_024139115.2. Lineage (NCBI taxonomy): Eukaryota > Metazoa > Arthropoda > Insecta > Diptera > Culicidae > Armigeres > Armigeres subalbatus. The sequence continues at coordinate 53,444 of NW_026942556.1, forward strand.
AAGAATGGTAATTAAACGATAATGTTACTAATTAGCCAATTTCATAATACAAATTTATAATTCCAATAAATAATATTTGGAATTAACAATAGCCTCGGCCACGTCCTTACAAAAATTGGTGGTGATTCTATTGCAGTCCATTGAAGTGCTGACTTCAATCTGACATCTCATATAAATTTTAGTCCACCAAAAATGTTTGTTTTTATAAAAATTCACTATATAAATCAAATAGCCATCCGACGGATACTCTAAATGTGCTACAAATTTTGATATATTATATAATGGATTTGGATTGAGGCAAACTTTCTGGTGGTCGGTGTGATTAAGAGTAAAGTTCTGTGCACAATTTTTGCTGACATTATAGAAAAAAAATGAACGCAATCCATTGTTTTAGAAAATGGTAACGGAAATCTGCATTCTGCACATTGGTCAAGCGTATCCAATGTAGTGTGAGTATGGGTTAACTACACTCGACTCACTAAAACCAAATCCCTTTGCACTAGTCGGTCTCCTAGCACTCAACCCAGGAATATTTCAGGCGGCAATGATTGATCCATGAGCACAATGTGCACCTCGCACTACGAGTGACAGTGTGGCCAAGTGGAAGCTGGAAGACCATTTGCGGCATGCCACCTCTGACACTCGACAGCAGTCAACCGACAAACTGATGCTCACTACAGGTCATCGCACTCCAGTTCTCTAAGCACTACTTTCATTATTATAAATTTATAAAGATGGAAGAATCCTACATCATACTGAAGAGGGAAGCAATCAGATAGAATTACCCAACAAACATTGGAAGCTGAAGAAGAGCTTGTTCGTTGCAAATAAGCTTCTTCAGCCAAAAAACTAGCTTGTTCAGTTTAAATTGCTTGTTGTGTAGTCATTAACACGTTGAAGACGAAGTAGGCTTAGGAGAAGACAACGGCCATTCACGAGCTTGTATCAATGGCGACAAAATCAAGCTGGTTGAAAAATTCGTGTGCTTGGGCTTGGACTTGACCTCCGATAACGATACCTGCAGACAAATTCAGAGACGCAACGTGGCAGGAAAGCGTACGTACTTTGGACTCCAAAAAACACTCCGATCGAATAGAGTTCGCCGCCGTACCAAACTGACTCTTTCATTAAACCGGTGGCGGTAGTCTTCCTTGGACACAATATCTGTACAATGCTCGTAGAGGACCAACGCGCACTTGGAGTAAAAATGGTTCTCTACAACGATCCGACAGGCACATAAAGGGGAGGTGTGCAGCGATCAAAATGGATTTATCATATGGAAGAAGATTTACGAACCCTCCCTAGACTGCGTGACTGGTGACGTACAGCAGTGGACGGAGACGACTGTTATGTACCGCAGAGGCCCCTCCGGCCTTAGACTGAATAAATACTAATAAAACCACATGTGCATGTGACGCATCACTCGCCTATCGAAGCAGCTAGAATTACACCAGCGATCTCATGGGAACTTCACAGAAGGTCCTCCGCTCCTGATACTTCGCCATCACAAACAGAACACTCGAGAGCAGGCATTGAAAGCGTGAATGAGCATTGATTTATTGCAATCGTAGCATCCATAGCCAATGAGTGAACTGCGTCGCTCAGATGGATGCAAAACGAGTAGGAGCGATCGTTGCTGTGATAAACAATGAGCAACCCCGTCTACAAGCCAAGCCGTGGTGAGGTATCCATGTAAGCAAGGTCTTCGCATTAGTACATCGCTCTTCTTTCAACGTGATAAGTTAGGCGAGAGAAAGTATCAACGCCTTCCATTCAGTGTGCAACAGTTCCAGACTCATAGAGGTCTTCATTTTAGAATGCTTGAATAGCTTCTTCTATCAACACACCGTAACGACGCTCATTGTTGTGTTACCAAGTGCTTCGCTTCATTCAATAGGCTTCCATTGGTGAGCGTTGAAGATCATTAAACGGTAAATCATCGAACGTCCAATTTTAAAAATCTTAGGAAACTCATAACTTGCCCCGCGGAAGAGCATCAAGTTGGCTTAGATTTTTTCTCATGATCTGATTTTTTTCAATGCCTGCTTGAGAGCCTTACGATTACATGTTACTAAACTCTTACTATTACTGTTGAACTGTTGGCAAACATGCTGGAATCAAAAGGCTCGTTATGCAATTGACACATCAGGAAACTGGAAAAGCCAACATTGTTCTGAATTGTTATTTATTAATGATAAAATGATAGTTTCTCGGCTGATACCAGAAAAGAGGCGCTTAATGAGCAAAACGACTTGATGTCTGTATAGCACATTTAGAAAATCGAAAGTGCTAATCACTAGCAATTAAACCTACTGGGGCTTGCTTGCTCCTGGATCACTCAAGTAGTACCGTTTGCATTGTTATGTGAACAGTGGGCTTTGCTTAATATTGGAATTTCGCAAGGAATTTCTGTAAGACGCCTTCAACAGACGCCCCTGTTGAACTCCCACAGAAATTCTACGAAAGTAATTCTCGCTAAAACAGCTATTTTATTTGGAAGGCTCAATTTTTTTTTAGCATAACGGAACCGTAATTAAGCTTTTGAATTAAAAAAATCATGAATCTTGGTATCGTAAGGTTTTTTTTATTATTCTGAACTGAATTCCTGACATACAGGGTTTGCTGAAATTTCTCCTCAAAGATAACGAACAACGATAAAAGAAAGGCAAAACTGTTCCGAATCATAAGAAGCCATGACAAGTCACTCCCCGATTGTCTAGCCCTGATTTTAACACGTTTTCCACCCGATGTTATCACGTCCCGATTTTAACACGTTTTCGACCCAATTTTTCAAACCCAAAAAAATAAATTTTGGTCATTTTTTAAATTTTGCAAACAATATCGCAAACAACACATGATTTCCATGAAATAACTTTTACCGCCTGTTATATATTATAAACCTTTGCTAATTATCTGTCAAGAATTTTTGTAAGGTACACCGGGGCAAGTTGAAACGGTTTTTTTAAAGTTGAACCTTGAAGTGCTGTAAAAAAACGGGCCAAATATTATGCATACAAAATAAGCAACCTTACCAAACTTTTTTATAAATATTGTGTATACTGGAATCATTTTTTATATACATTCTTTCTAATGTTGCCGCATTAACAACAAAATATATGTACTCAGTGAGACTCAAGATGCGCGAGGTTGTGACGGTGGCTATACTGACAGGATTCGCATAAGAGTCCCATGTAAATTTTTGTCGGTTTTTTATTTTCTTCCAGAAATTAGCTTTAAATTGTATTCTGTTTAAGAAAAACTGATAAATAGGGTAAAGTGCCCAATAGTGGACCCTCAACCAATAGTGGACCCTCCAGCCATTTTTTCATTATTACTGCACAATGGAAACATTTTGCTATGAAATTCCATCGGGAGAACCTACCTTACAGTCCTATGATTTGATTACATCCATTGAAAATGCTATGGAAAGTAAAATTAGATGATTTTTTACAATTCTATAAAAAATAAACACGAGAGTGTCCATTATAGGAATATTTTGGGGGTCCATAATAGGGAAGAAGAACGTCCCGAAACGAAACATGAAAATCAAATGAAGTGTCGACTATAGGGAAGCAATTTCCTATTATGGACCCCCAGGGGGTCTACTATAGGGCAAATTCAGTCCGACTTTAAAATGTTAATTTCGAAGAATAACGTCGAGTATTTGAGTGTTCTATGTATGTATCGTGAAGAGGAGATGCAGAGCTTGATATTAGATATCACGCAAAATTAATATTTTGCAAATTTCCACTCATTATGCCCGGGAGAGCAAAATTTCGCTACTAGGGGGTCCACTATTGGGCATTTTACCCTAGTAGGCTTTGTTCTAGAAATTTGAAAATTAAATCCCACTTGTGTTTTCTCATCTTGATATTTACTCCCATAAAAGTCACATTCCAGATTTTGATACTCTTTTACACAAAAAAATAAATATGGTCCATTCAATTTTCCCATAGTAATATATACAGATAAAGAATACAGTAATATCCCGATTTCATCACCCCCTGGTGAATTTTGGGGTGATAAAATAGGACATGTGACCAAATCGGATTTTTTCATTTTCGATTTTTGATCCATTTCACAAATAAAGCATGTCCACGTTAAATTTCGGACACCCATCTCAAAGTGCGATTTTTGATTTTTTTTTTTAAAAACCACTGAGACGATCAACTTCTATGTCAACTCCATTTCTTCGCTATATGTGTCGCCTTCAACATGTTTTAGCTCTAGTCCAAATTGATGAAATTAAACGCGGACAGGCTTTATGAATAAGTTTGTGCCTTGGGAAGGCAAAATGCACGCACAGTACCTGTTATTTCTTTTTGAAAATGCTTACAGAATCCTTCACAGGTCACTCAGAAGCCATTCGTAATAAACCATAGGCGGTAAAATTTATTTCATGAAAATCGTTGTTGTTTGCGGTATTATAAACGAAAATAAAAAGAACGACTAAAATTTTCATTTTTTTTTGGTGCGAGAAAATCGGGTGGAAAACGTGATAAAATCGGGGGTAGACAAATCAGTGAGTAAAAAATCGGGTCAACACTGTATAATGTCAAATTCTGTTTTCCAATCTTTTTGTATTTCTACATGGAAAACAAGTTTGAAAAATTGAACGGCAAATTACTCAAGTCAGAGAAAACTGACATAGGACTCTTATGCGAATAAGGTTACAACACTGCACAGTAGGCCTGGGCGCTTTTATGTTTAAACTGCATGTATGATGTACTTCAAACATAAATAATAACAAGAAAAGTGATAGATGGCGTTGAATCTATCACTTTCCAGGATTCTTTCACGAACTGGCTGTGTATGTGTAGACAAGACTAGACTAGACTATGGGACTCTTATGCCAATAAGGCCAGTATACACAAAGTCACAAACGTAATTATCAGGGATCACTCTAGACCATGCAGTTTAACCATGACCCCTTTTCATCCTATTATTTAGTAAAGATTGTAGAGGTTGCATTCACGGGATGCGCGGAAATTTATTTTCAGAAGTTTGGACCTTTTTATAAATTTATGTTCTCCGAAGGTATTTACGGACAGTGTTGAATTCTGGAAAAAAATGACTTTTAATTGCGAGAGTGACGTTTTTGAATCGTTGTTTCAACTTGCCCCGCAACACGCATTTCTTTTACCCCGATGGGTTAAAAATGCGGAGCAATTTCAAACGACCATATTACAAAAAAATAAACGGACCTTCCATCGATTTTTATAATCATTATGCTTATTCAACATTAAATGATTGCCTACCATGCAAATTTGATGAAAAAACTCAAAAAACATAATTTTGAGATCTGTTTCATTGGTTTGGATTTTGCAAAGGGCGAAAAATAAACAATGACAGGGATTGTTTCTAGTAGCTGCAATCTTCCGGGAATATCAGTCAGAAGGGGAATAGTTTGTTAAAAAAAAAATAATCAGGACACTCGGTCATTTAAGATCTAAATTACAGCTTCCGTTTCAACTTACCCCGCATTTCAACTTGCCCGGTGTACCTTAAGCCTTTCGACAAGAAATTACGGGTCACGTATTTTGCCTTTCCAATTGCAATTCATATTAGTGAGCATGAGCATGAGCCTAATGCTCGGTCAAATTGCATCCAGCTCAACTAAGTGTGTCATTTTAACGTTTGACTTGTTAATTATGGATGAACATAAAATCCAACAAGCTATGGAGCAACAAGTAACCCGCGGTCAACGAATAACTCGAACGGGAAATAAACAAGAAAAAATACCCTCTGCGATTATGCCGACGTTCAACAGAACCACATTAAGGTACGTGAAAGTTGGATTACCATGCATGACCATTCTACCGAAATCCTCTGAAATGTCATAGTTGTTACCAGTTTTGCCACATAAGCATTAGATGTCCGAAAGACCGATCCATGCTTCAACTTCGAAGCACAACACCGCCATTTTTTCATTGATGCCCAGTTTATCCAATGGAAAAAAAGTGGTGAAGGTCAAAATTGAATACAAGCTATCTTTCCCAGAAACCCGTAAAATAATTTAAAGCGGTAATAGTAACGCAAAGGCTGTTGTCAATACGAGACTGGACAACAGGAAAATCAAATCAATCAATTTTACCTTAATCAAATGGCATTTGTTCAATATACATCAACAGAGTTATAGTCCTAAGCAGTGTTGTCCTACACTCTGTGCAAAAAAATCTAGTCTTTGATTTTACTCCATCTAAAACGATTTTAAAATCTTAACGAAGGGTCTGTCTCATTTGGAGAAATAAATCGAAATAAGTGACATTTCAATAATTATCAAATAACCCTGCTCGCAGAGCAAGATTACTGTTGACAGATATCGAGTAATTTTCCATCGATGTCCTATTGGAAGGAATTGCTGGGTAGCACGAGCCATTCTTATGACCGGGTGATTTTTTTAATTTTCGAGTGACAGTTCGTTTTAAGTTTAATTCTCCAAATGAGACAGATCTACGTAATTGAAACTAATAGAGGGTTATTTGAAGTTTCTAAATGTCATTTCAAACTGTCAAAAAATGCACGCCGGAGTCACAGGGGCACGCGCGCTGCAAATACACTCCAGTGCATTTTTTACTCTATGACACTCCAACAATTGGAATGTTTGGGAAGAGGAAAATGTGTCGAGAACCTTCGCTAAGAGTTTGCGTACTTCAACAAACTACCGAGTACCAGAGTAAAGGGTATGCTCATCGCGCTACGACGGAAGAATTGTTAGATGCTGTTCCACGCCGGTTTTAGTACCTGCCCATCAGTAGTGACTAACCCCTGAAAGCCAGGAAAGATCAGGCTGGTATGGAATAGTGCAGCCAAAGTAGACAGTTCTCAACACAGTTCTGCGTAAAGGTCCTAGCTTACTTATTCCTCTATCCGCTGTACTATTCCGCTTTCGTGAAAAACCTGTGGTGAGTATGTCACGAATGGTGAAATGATTCACCAACATCGCATAAGCCATGAGGATTTCTGATGCAATAAGATCCAAAGTAACAGCCAAGCATCTACCTTAAGGATGTAGCCACGTTCGGATTCAGCTGTTCACCATGTAGTGCTCAATAATACATAAACAACAGAAACGCCAAGGATTTTGCGAAAGATTTCCCAGGCACAAAGTGGGGTAAAGAACCCAGTCTTTCTACAGAAGGTAGGTGGTTCCAAGGGCCGGAATTTCTGTACCATCTCGAATACCGCTAGCTGCACAAAACAGCAAACTAAGCATGATCACTGAAGAAAAACTTCGAAACTGTGTTATGTATGGTATTCTGAACAACGGACATACAGTAGAAGATTTTCTAAATGATTATGGCTGGTAAAATCGGTTACTTATATGAGTACGGCCTGCAAACGATGCTCGAAGAACTAAAGGTCAACGGGCACCAACGCCACTGTGTTCTGATTTCGCAAAACATGTTATGGCTTGTAAGTCATTCAAGAACCAGCGGAAGAAAGTGGAAAAATGCTCAACGATCTATAAACAGTCACATTACGTCGATGAGAATGGAGATCGGTGGGCGCGGATCCGAAAATCGTCGGCGGCGGCGTTTTCGGCGACATTTAGTCATTTGGCTGAAATGCCGTTGTGCCGAAATGGCTGTTTGGCCGAACATTTTGTCTGACCGAATAGATCATTTCCGATCTCTGAAAAATCCGTTTAGTAGAAATGGTAAGCCATTTGGGCCGAAAATGTCCTTTCTGCCAAACAACCATTTCGACCAAACGGCATTTTCTGCTAAATGAACTATTCGGATAAACGGCAAACGATCAGTTCAGTCTAACGACACTTTCGACTGAATGTCAATTTCTGCAAAATTACCATTTCTGCCAATCGACCATTTCGGCTAAATGGCATTTACGGCCAAATGAGCTATTCGGCTACTTTTTTAGCCAAAGGAACTGTTCGAATAAACGACATTTTTGGGCGCCTGACCCTTTCATTCAAATAACATTTTCGGCCATATGACTTAAGGCTAGGTGGGTTTTGGCCAAATGATTTGTTTGGTCAAATAACATATTCGGTCAAAAAACTTTAGGCCTTGTGGTCTTCAGCCAAATGACTTCTTCGTTCAAAAATTATATTTCAATGGAAAATCCTTCGGAATTTGCACTCAAAGTTCTTCTTAGCTTTTACGGGCCTTACGTGAAATTGTATGGAATTTTCAAGGAAATGGTATTTTCACGAAAAACAATCTGGAGTTTCAACGCAATGTTGTAGGGATAACAATCGGGAAAATCCACGGAATATGACATTAATCGAGTGCGCGATCAAACGTAAAACCATTACTGCGTGATTCATCTGTTTTGAGTGCGCATTTGTTCGTGTTTTCTATCGTGTGCTTCTACTCTGATTTCTTTTTTGCCAATTTTTATGGAAAACTTCTAAAGTTTCAGGGACAGTTCATATTTTAGTGGTTTTACAGACCTTTTGTATTCATTTGTGCCATCAGTTGACGAATTAAAACAAAAATGCTTATCTTAGAAAACAAAACAATTCCTTAATTCCAACTCCAGTCAAAATAAATAAAAGCAGTCATGATATAGAAATGATATTTCTATGAACGATCCTCTTGAGGAGCTCTCTGAAAAACATTATGTGGAAGTTCATGAACGCATTTTTGGAAAGAATTCCGAGAAGATGGACTGGATATGACGAAATCCTTAAAAAATCATAATTTTTCTGAAAGCTTTCTAGAAAAACGAACAACCATATCTAAAGGATATTTAGACTTGCTTTTAGCAGAAGCTATTTGTTATGAGTAATATTATTTGATAGTACACTAGTGAAAAAAATGATCTCATATCCATAGTGTTATATACCAATCGACTCAGATGGACGAACTGAAATCATATTTGTCTGTGCGTGTGTATGTATGTGCGCAAAAAATACTCTCGCATATTATGGCACTTATATTTAAATGATTTGTTCGCAACAAGTTGCATTCGACGGGGAATCCTGCCCCTATTAAAAATTCGCCTATGGGCTCAAAAGTTATTGCTAAAATACTATTTTTATATGCACGAGAAAGACACCAACACCGCTAGGTGGATTAATCTGGGTGTTTCTGCATTACCCGGCTTTTAGCTTCCTCAAATGTAGCAGGAGTTAGAAAAGGAAGAACAACAGGCTGTGTGTTATTTTCCATTTTGAAATAAAGGGATTGTTTTACAGCAATACCTTTTAACTTCCTAAACTGTAGCGTTTCGGCTCCAACAAATATCCAAACAAGAATATTTTTTTAGACATAATCTGAATTCGGATACTTAAAATTAAGCAATTAAAATGTACCATATAAAATTCCAGTGAAATGTGAAATTATGTTGGTCAGAAGAATCCACTATCAAACTTCGAAAAGAGCCTAGTTTTACCTTACAAATATAACATCGAAATTTGCAAAATATGTAGAAAAAAAATGCATTATTTACCATTTTTCCGCTTGCAACCATTTTGATCGTTGCCTTATTTCGATGGCACTCGCAACGAACCGCAACTCACTATTTCCACAAACACCTGCAAGGGTCGAATGTTTCTCCCTTTGTAAACCACTTTCAATTTCACACTATTTCCAGCTGCTCTGCTTCACCTGTGTAGATGATCCAATTAACACAATTGAACAACAACAACGCCCTCCGTATTATCAAATCCAGCCCCAAAAACTACCGTCACGTTACGATTCGCACCGATTCACTTGCCGTAGACACCAAATTACATTAACCCACAAAGAAAAACGAAATGACGAAACTACCGACTTTCAATCAAAAACACATCTATTATCTAAGTCACACACATAAGTCGTCTTCTACGGTTGCTTCCACTGGACTAGAAAGGCAGCATTCAGTGCCTCCACATCCAAACCTTTCGCTTTCGGAAGCGTCCCAAATGCGCACCCGCCGTTGATGACCGTTGACCGACCGAGTGCCGCACCGAACCGCAACAACCTTTTTTGAATTCACACAAGCCAAAATTCAAAAAGGGTTTTCAGCCGGACGGAATCTTCTTTCTTTCTGGTAAGGTTCTTCTGTTCTTCGGCAGCAGCAACGATCACGATCACCTTGAAAAAAAGATCCCACCCGAGACGACAAGAACCACACAAAGGAGGCCCAACCAGACTGTTGGAACCGAACCACCAGAAGGGTGCGGCTTCTTGATCACCTACAGAGGGTTTTGGAAATCCTGGACTGAGGGGAAAGCTCCACGGACCGAACCGAAATCGGAGCGAATTACTGGGAACTGGAATCGCAACAACCGCCAAATGTGAACTAATCGCCGACGCGACCAGTTTGACCAGAAGACCCCCTCGGCGCGCGTAGCAGGCAGGCAGAGAGCGCGCGCGATGATGCGCGCACAGTTCTTGTTGCGGATTTACAGTTTGCGACGTGACATGATCGCATTGCGTTGCGTGCACTTTGGCTTTGTGTTGATGCGAATGTGTGCGGCGCTGCAAATGTTTGAACAAGAGGCACCCATATTACCCCGGCCGGATCGGATTGGTGATCGCAAGCTCAGCCGCCTTCCAGTTGAATGAATACGAAAAGGTGGTATCGTGAGGCAGCTCCAAATGGTGATGTGGTGGTGTGGGATTACCACGACGGGGCAGTTATGTATACACAGGGTTGCGAATAATTCTGAGATGATCATATTCTATTTTAAAAAAAATCTCCTGTAAATCTTAAAAATGTTATTGAAATTTCTGAATGACATCTTCTGCTGAAATCAATGATGTACGTTTCACCCAAATTATTGGACCTTTTGAAATTGCTGTAGAAGTACTCTTCGAATCTCGCGAATATTATCTGAATTAATAAAGAAGGATTTCTTGGAGGATTCCTGTAGAACTTCTTGAAATGAAAACAACAAGGTTATAATAACAGGTTTTGTGAAGTAGATCAAGATTTTCATAGAAAAATATTCTAGAAAAATACTACTTTTTTACTACAGTTTTCCTTCTTCTTTCTTCTACCTTTACATATTTCCTTTCCTTTTCCATATTACCTCTTCCTTCTTCTTTCTTCCTTCATTTTCCGTTACCATTTCCCTTATTTCTTCTTCTTTCTTTTCTCTTCCTTTTACTTTCTCCAGTTTTCATCATTCTTTCTCCTTCTATTTTCCTTAAACCTTCTTTATCCTTCCATTTTCCTAATCCATTTTCCTTCCTTTTTATTTCTTCTTACTTCTTCCTTCCTACTTCTGCCTCCCTCCTTCTTCCCTTTTCTTTGAGTTTTATATCACACCACTCACTTCTCAGCATCTCGCTTGTCACATCGTAATTATCATCTTGTCACATCCCAAGTCATCATTTTCATCATTGAATGCTTAATTGTTTTTCTACAACAAATATGATTTTGAAAAAGTATCAGCGGCGCGTGCTTACTCTCCATCTACATGCTGATACATTTACAGTTACATCAAACAACTAAAAACCGAAATACGCCGCTCCAAAGTTACGAGGTGATAATGCAAAAGATAGGAAAAATAACACGGTGTGTAGTGCTTCCCCGAGTCACCTTAATAAAGAAAACCCAGATTAATCCACCTAGCAGTGATGATGCCTTTCTCGTGCATTATAAAATATATTGAAAGAATCACGCTCTTTAGGAGAATAGATCACATTTTTTCGATCATTTTGCATGTTTTTGCATTAGTTAAAATGCATCGCCACCATTTTCGGAAAAAAATTTTTTTTTGGTTTTGAATTTTTTTTCCAAGGGGGGACCCTTGGGAAAAAACAATGATTTTTCAATAATTCCAAAATGCAATGTCCGATCGAGCCAATTTTCAATAGCAAACAATTAGACCGCATTCCCCGTCGAATGCAACTTGTTGCGAGTAAATCGGATAATGCTAAGTTCCAAAAAGTGTGTCTACAAAATTTGTACACATACACACAGGGCGCCGCCTACAAGAAGTTGGCGGAGGAGGTCCTAGGCGAGACGGCCAAGGTGAGGGCACTCACGACGGAGGTGAATCTAAAGGTTAAAGACCTGGACGAGATCACTGAAGTCGAAGAGCTCGTCACGGCACTGCGGCGACAGTGTGAAGTGGAGACGACCACCGCAGCCGTTCGGCTACGGAAAGGTCCGGCAGGGACGCAGGTAGCATTGGTTCGGCTATCTGCAGCGGACGCCTCCAAGGTAGTCAAGTTAGGGAGCGTCAAGGTGGGATGGTCGGTATGCCCTGTGCGCATATACGAGCAACCCGAAGTTTGCTTCAAGTGCCTGGAACCGGGGCACAAGCAATGGGACTGCAAAGGCCCTGACAGAAGCAATCTCTGCCGACGCTGCGGATTGGAGGGACATAAGGCACAGTGCTGCACGAACCCTCCCAATTGTTTGATTTGTTCCAGCAAAGCTGTGAACAGCAAGCACCCCATGGGGGGTTCGATGTGCCCGGCGTTTAAGCGTGCTGCAAAATCAAAGTGCAGGTAACGCAGCTGGCTTGCTCGGCCTCGCCCGAGTGTTTGGTGTGCGCAGGTTTAGAGGAAACGGCGGAACACGTGTTGTTCGTGTGCTCACGTTTTCGCGCAATGCGTGACCACATGCTTGCCACATGTGGTCTGGACACTACCCCGGACAACCTAGTTCGGAGGATGTGTAAAGATGAAGTTGGCTGGAACGCCGTTTTATCGGCTATCGCCCAAATCGTCTCGGAGCTACACAGAAGGTGGCGCGTGGACTCAAGGATGGCTAGTTCAGGCGCAAATAAGAGGTGGTCCAAGGGATCGGAGTCGGCTTCATGGGTCATACCGGTGGTCATGCTCTGTGGTCGAACTCGATCCTTTTATCGAACAAGTGCCCGCGCGAAGAACAACATGGTATCGTCGCTTTCGCGGCGTCGGTCAACCGGGCGGGTTCCGAGCCCGAGGACGGAAAGAGGTCCTCGTCAAGGCTGGGGCAGGCGTAGGCCTCGCGTCGACAAGTCCCTCTGTGTGCTGGCGAATAGGCCCTATCGCAGAAAGGTCAATTTGGGGTGCACGCGGCATCATCATTCTTGATACCAGTCGTGCAGAGGGAAGCAGGCGCGAAGTCGACCCTTCCCACCTTCCGAGGACATAGGGCGTGGTAAGGCCACCTGGAAAGCCGGCAACGCGCTGGCACGATACCATGGTGTTCTTCTAGAAAAGCGAGTTACGATGTTCGGTGCTGCAAGGACACGCAGCTAACCTCGAGGGTGCGTCATGCACTGGCCCCCCTTTGAAGCATTACTTTCTGGTTGTACCGAAGGGACTATGGGCTTGGCGGCAATGGAAACGGTTTAGCGGGTCGGGAATGTAGTCCTGCCTCCCTCGGTGATCCCTAACCCCGCACTTCCTGGTCAACCCAGGATGTCTGTTGAGCAGATTCCCCCTCCATTGTTTAGGAAGAAAACAAAAACACATACATACATACACACATACAGACATCACCTCAATTCGTCGAGCTGAGTCGATTGGTATATAAAAATCGGCCCTCCGGGTGTAGCATGCGTATCACGTATGTCACCGACCCTAGTTCAATTCCATAAAATCGCATTCCTTGCGGTATGCCGTATATAATTCTAGACTCCATAATCCAGCGACTCATCAAGTCGATGCCTTTTGCAATGCTTATGCACTTCGTTTTGGAAGTGTCGTTTTACAGAGTCATCGCTTTATGGTTGTTCCCAGGGCAAGCTGTTCCCATGCTACCCGTCGCACGCTAGTGCCGACGGTGTGATTTATATAATGACTTCAGGTACCTCCAAATGGGAGCTCAAGTTAAGTTAAGAATTTGAATTAATAAACAGTCTAGTTTGAACGTTCGACGAGTGTGTAACGTTTTAAAGATATCACCCGCCGAACAGTTAACCTGTTACATGGCGACCAGTGAACAAGTGGCCGAATCCGGCAATTAATAAAGTGAAAAAGACTGGTGAGCCGGCAGGAACCGTCACCCTGCCGGCTGAAGAAAATGTACATAGTTGAGTGGCTAAAATGGATTTAAATGATGCCCGGTATGTCCCAAATTGCGGTTATCACACCATGTGTGTAATTTAGTTCTCGGGTCGAGATTTGCTGACGCAGGACACACAGAATACACAAGTGCACCAAAGTTTGTGTACAAGTCGATACGTGTGATCTATAAGATTGAATCAGAAGCAACAATAACAAAAACCTACGACCATCGCCTCAGTAGGAGATCGGGATTTATCAATCAAAATGCCTCGTGAGTCAACGCTTGGAAACACGAGACCAAAAGTGGAGCTGCAGGTGGATCTAATTATCGAGTACAGCACAAATCGCGCAACATAATACATGCAGTTGGCGCAGGTGAAGCGAAAAGTACATACGTGTTCACGACGGCACGGTTGATGTGGTGTCCGTCCGGTCGAGCTACGCTGATTTTAGAATAAAGTGCCAATATCGAGGAAGAAAGACATCGACATTAGCTCCGGATGCCGCCGTCGCTGTGCTGTCACACAGCAAAATCATCTAACACCATAACCTGGATAAGGCATGTAACCCAATGTCTTTTGAACCGCCGAAAGACTCGACACGGATGGATTCGCTGAAAACATTTAGCAAGTATGCAGCAGTAACCAGGTAATAGCGGAATTTATCTAATTTTAAAAGAAAGTGAGTAAAATGAACAACATGTTGTTTGTATGTACGCATAAAATTATAATCTGTTGAATAGTGCTATCTTCTAACTGTCGTGCGACATTTTTCTCTATAGATGAGCTCTAGTTTAGTTTCTCCCTTTTCTTGTAAGTCTTGGAGTAAATGTAGATTTTTATTGATGATTCAAAATTACAACTTTACGTCTTATATTAGGTTTTCGTACTAATTGTTTAACTGCGGTATTGTTTTGTTCGCGCGTATATTTGTTCGTTTAAAACCAAAAAAAAAAAAAGCACACAATGGGAAAGTAATTAATAATAATACTAAAAACCACTTATAAACTTCAACGAAAAACGAATTTGAATTTTCTTTACATTTTACGAAGAAGTGAATCTTTTTATGCGTTTTAATGAAATTACAAAGGCATAGAAACACGGTGAATCCAATATTTAGCATATAAAAATAAGTGTTTTTAATCGAAGAAATCGTAAAGCAGTCGAAGAAAATCGTTAAATACATGTTTACGTTAAAGAAAATTCATGTTGCAACTGAATTGCGCAACACAAAAGTACAGTACACCGAAAAAATTCTTTATATTGAATATATTTGTCGCACAAATTTTTTTTGCAATTTGGCGACCCAAATATATGCAATTTGTAACCACACATAAATTCAATAACTGCATATTAGAGACCACACATACATTTTATTTGATTATAGATTATATTTGTACTTCGCGTGGAGAGTGGTTATGTGTGCACTAATTAGAATCATGAATAAAATTAATGGATTTTTGCCAATAAAAATGTGTGGAATTTTTGTAGTGTAGAATCACTCGAGTATGGGTGACGTTTAGCAGTTTAGTTTAGAGTTTTACTATTTATTTATTTAAATTAATATGATCATTGCCACAAATGCACATAATAATTAAATTAAACAGTAAAAGACTAATAAATTTGAAGAACTCAGCGAAAAATTTATATAAAAAAAAAAATCATTATTATTATTATATATTGCTATTTATAATATTATTGCTGAACATATTATTGAAGAATTGAAATTACAAAATTATTCAAATTAACAAAAAAAAAGAATAGATTTTATTTAAAAAAAAAAAGCTATCAAACTTGTTAGAAAAGAATCCCAGTGTAACTAAAAACTTACTTACAATTCTAAACAAACATCTTTTTTTGTACGAAGTTGTCATAAATTTATCTACTTTGTTGCAATTAAGCGTACTAATCCTAAACTACACTTTTGAGTTAAAGACTCCGTTGTGCATTTACACCTTTCTGCTGTCAGAAATTTGACAATTGCAAAAATACAATTTAATTTTATTCTTTTTAATTTTTATTCATATATTTTGTTAATAATTCAGTTGTATCTTTTTATTTGTGACTAGATTATTTATAAATAATGTCATGGCAAACTCTATTACCAAAATTTCGAATAATATCAAACATACAACGTGTATCATACGACGGAAATTTGTCCTTGAAAGGAAATTTAAATTATTTGCAAACAAACTCAAGCCGTTTCTTACTTAAAACTAATGTCCAAAACTGACCTATAAAAAAAAACATATTAACTCATCAAACTGCTAATTTTATTTTTTCACCTTAGCGTTACTTCATGTAACCATTCAAAAACATGTTTTTAAGCCTATCTAAATTTGTTTATACATTTGAAAATAATCATTTAAATGAACTATGCATCTTAGTTTCAGGTTAAACTTAAAATAAAATGACAAAAAAAGTTTTGTAATTTTGTGTTTTTCTAAAATGTAAGCACAATATTCCCATTCATGCAATCTCATTTTTGTAAAGTTTTTGGCATCGCCAAATTAGGTACCCATTTATAAATACTTTCATGAAGAGTACACTCAACTATAACATTTTACTTTTTTCTTCGAGCAAAAAGTTTTCACTTTGATCATCCAAGGAAGAAAAAAAAACATTTATTTGCATTCTTTCTGTATTACTTAATTTATTTTAACCTAATCGTACAAGTTTCTTTCTCCTCTATCCTACTAATCACCGTATAAAAGTGAATGGCTATATTTATCTGGCTCAAATTTGCCTTCAAAATTAAAAACAATGCAAATTTCGTAAACATTGATCATTACCAATCAATAACAAAAAAAAAATGATCAATCAAACACAATATTTGGTATTCATTATAAATTTATCCCTACACTTACAAAAATCTCCGCATTATATTCATGAGTTCAAACATGGATTTTGCAATGGGGGTAGCGAAATGGATTCCATATTTTCGACACATATATTCCATGCCCCCGCATTCATTGCATGAGTGTTCACACATACTATCCATGTGGGTCATAGTAACCATGTGTGAATTTGTATGCAATTAAGTATGTGCCGACGCATGATATGCATATTTCAAAATACATGGATTTTGCCATGTGTCGATTTTCCTGAGTTATACCCTTATTTTTTGTTTCTTCTTTCCAATAATAAAAAAAAAACATGTTTTCCTTCTCGGGCTATATTTTACATTTTCACAAATAGAGGTGAACTCACAGTACTTTCATTTTGAACGTTTAGTTTTGCTACTACGATGTAAAACGTTAAGAATTTTTCCCCGTGTTATTAATTTTTAATAAAATATACCTAAAACAAAAATATCTTATAAATAATAATATATAAAGAAAATATAAAATTCCAAAATCAAGATTTGCAACATACTAATTTTTTCAAATATTTCTGATATTACTAAAAAAAAAAAGTAAGATTTAAATTCAACACAATAATTATATTATAATGAACTCATAAACAAAAGCAAAATTAACAATTGAAAAACTCAATTCAAAAACAAAACTGTTATAATTTGCCAACAATAACAAATAAATAACTTTTAAAAATCATTAATAACAACCCTCGAATAATGAAAATTTGAATATAAAATGTAGAAATATAAATAACGATATGATTAGATATTTTTAAAATAAAACTAAACAAAATACAAATAAAATGGCTAAAAACTTTATAATGTCAACTACAAAAAATACATAAATAATAATATCAACAAATTACAAAGTAAGCTCAAACATATTTATTTCATATTATTATTTATTACGTAATTACTGGGCGAAAAGGCTTAAAATCCCCAGAATTTCGTTAAAAAACCAATACATTTCATTATTTATTTACTCAACCCCTGGGCGAAAAGGCTTAAAATCCCCAGAAGGTTGTTAGAATTAGGAAACAAAATCATAATATTCTCTTTAGCTATGCGAAAAGGCTTAAAATCCATAGCAAGGAATGCCTGGGTGCTAAAGTGATAGAAAAAGGGTTTGCAGGCCTGCACCCACGTATTTATTTATTATTGAATTTTAAAATATTGCCCCAGATGCCCGGATTAAAAGGATACCGGATGCCCGGAAGAATAAATGGCCAAGCTCTAGTGCTTGTTGCCTAAATTAATTTGAAAAGCGACCAGATAAGTCTGCGCACGCTAGTTTTTTTATTATTACCCGGATGCCTGCCTCAATGAAGAGCAGAAGGACGTCATAGAATATAGGAAAAATTGTTTATCAGCTATAATAATTTTGTCATGGATAGCGACAACGTTGAAAAAAAAATCAAGAATGTTCAAATATATATATTTAATACTTTATTGATTTTTGATCTGTCCTTAATTATATGATTTTTTCTATGCAACATTAATTTTTCTACTATATATTTCGTGAGACGTAACGAATTATACAGAAGAAATAAAACCGCTTTTGCAAAATTCATATTGAGACCTTTTCGCTTAAATTGATTAAATTACCAGTTCCATTTCTTAAAAACAAGAAAATGTTATTCATTGCAACGTTCAAACACAGAAGCCTGATCAACTTCATGTGTACGAAGCAGTTACAAATGAAGAAGCATTTCTTTTACCTAAACTCGGTTTTGTATATTAAAACGTAGATTTCACAAAATTATCGGTTCGTTAGAGAAAAACTAAAGGTATTTGAATGAATGTCTACCGATCTTCAGTAAATAATCCAAAGCATATTGGACAAAAGCATTATTATTATTTGTATAACACTACTTCAACTGCAATTTAATTATTTAAAAATATATATATAGAGTTTTTTAGTGGAATGTACACTGAAAAGTGGAGATTATTATTGCACACCTTTCGAATTGATATTTTAAAAATTAAAATGATAGCATATTCTTAAATACTAATGAAACTTATCCTTTATTTTGAATCACACGAAATTGAGAATGCAATTCACCCATTATCAGATAGAATTATGGAAAACAACCACCAACAAAATATCATAACAAACATATTGCCATTGCCATTGTACCATGTGAAATCATTCTTTTCGAAAGGAGGATGAGCTTAAAATGTAAGAAAGAAAAATTTACTGAAGGAACAGGATTATAATCATTGTAATTTGTGAGAGGTATTTGAAGTCAAAATTAAAAATGATCTTCAATCATTTTTCAGTAAAGGGTGGTGGTGTAGCATGCGTATCACGTATGTCACCGACCCTAGTTCAATTCCATAAAATCGCATTCCTTGCGGTATGCCGTATATAATTCTAGACTCCATAATCCAGCGACTCATCAAGTCGATGCCTTTTGCAATGCTTATGCACTTCGTTTTGGAAGTGTCGTTTTACAGAGTCATCGCTTTATGGTTGTTCCCAGGGCAAGCTGTTCCCATGCTACCCGTCGCACGCTAGTGCCGACGGTGTGATTTATATAATGACTTCAGGTACCTCCAAATGGGAGCTCAAGTTAAGTTAAGAATTTGAATTAATAAACAGTCTAGTTTGAACGTTCGACGAGTGTGTAACGTTTTTAAAAGATATCACCCGCCGAACAGTTAACCTGTTACACGGGCCTCCTATCAAAATTTTGTTTTTGAAGCAATATTATAGCCTTTACGTACACTTAGTGTACGAGAAAGGCAAAAAAATCAACTATTCGGCCAAATAACACTTTCTTCCAAAAATTACCCTTCGGTCAAATAACCTCAAACCATATTTCTGCATGTTATGAAAATTATTTGATATTTTGGGATAAAATATAAATGTGTTCCCTATTTCAATAACTTCGATAACGAGTAGATAACAGAAGCTGATTTTAAAAAAATAAAAATTAAGAATAAACAAATTACTAGTGACTGGGTGACAAGAATGAAACAAGAATTTAGTAGTTAGATTTGAGGAACGAGAATTAGGAAGGGAAGTAAGAAACGAGAAATTAGAAATGAGAAATAAGATATGAGAAGTGTATAAATAGAAATACAGCTCTCTTCTCATTTCTCAGTAATCACTTCGAACATCTTACTTTATAATGAAAATAAATTCTTTAATTACCGAAAGACTTTCTAAAATGCTTATCAGACTACGTGAGTTCTTGGGAAACCTGTTAAATCTTTTAATTTTGAAAAACTTCCCAGAAGCGCTTCTTGGAACTCCCAGAAGACTTTTTAAATATAAAATATTGGATAGACAATAGAATTAGCTGAAAATTTGATACTCTTAAAAAAATCTTGGAAATTCTTAAAATACATTGAAAATTTTGAGTTTTGGAGAATTTATTGAGGGTCGTGGGTTCGTGTCCCATCGAAGGGAAAGTGGTTACCTTCAATACATTTTTCAAATCAATATCTTCCACATAATGAATGAACATATTCACATATGAGTTTTCACAACATTGTAAATTAATGTCCAAGTCGGGTGGTTTAATCCCCGGAATATAGGAAATTTACTTTGATTGAACAGAATTTTCCTTCCAAGACCAAGCAGACTTCTCTAAAGAAGTATTTAGGATTTGTAAAGGATGTGCGAGTATGCTAAGCTTACTTTCTAGTGAATTATCTCCTACTTATTTTCGACCTGCTCAACCTCACGGGCTGACGAAAGCACCTTAAAAATCTGCGTAGACACCCAGGCTACGGTACCACCAGTGTGTCTTATAACTGGGTTGACTTAATCGCAAAACCGTCCCAGGTATACGAAACCCGTAGAACACCTCCGGCGTCCACGCCCCTATCGGGGATAAACGTGAACTCGTTCCGGGTCGACAAACCCGTTCTGAGAACCAGAAGAGCACGGAAAGCTAATTAAAGGACGTAAGGATGCTCCACACTGGACGCAACATCAGACTGTTGTAACTTCCGTAAATTATCGAAGAACATCCTGAAATTTACAATGTTATGGAAACTCATATGTGAATATGTGCGTTATGTGGAAGATATTGATTTGAAAAATGTATTGGAGGTAACCACTTTCCCTTCGATGGGACTCGAACCCATGACCCTACAGTACGCTAGACTGGTGCTTTAACCAACTAAGCTACGAAGGACCTCCGTCGGCCTTCGCAACCTAGCGGATACTGAACGAGCTCGAGATTCCCAAATTGGACGCATAGTCAAATCACTCGCAATCCATGCGGTCGGGTCTGAGCTTGACGACCGACTGGCAATAGCTTACACAACCTCACTTGATCAGTACAGTTGCTGATGAAGAATGTGTACAGCCGCCAGACATTCTAAATACTCACGCTCCTCTAATGTGAACGTGTACTATACACATGTGGTAGTGTTGGCTTGAGAAATGGATTGCGAGTGATTTGACTATGCGTCCAATTTGGGAATCTCGAGCTCGTTCAGTAGCCGCTAGGTTGCGAAGGCCGACGGAGGTCCTTCGTAGCTTAGTTGGTTAAAGCACCAGTCTAGCGTACTGTAGGGTCATGGGTTCGAGTCCCATCGAAGGGAAAGTGGTTACCTCAAATACATTTTTCAAATCAATATCTTCCACATAACGTACATATTCACATATGAGTTTCCATAACATTGTAAATTAACGTCCAAGTCGGGTGGTTTAATCCCCGGAAATAGGCAATTAACTTTGATTGAACTGATCCTGAAATTGTCAAAAAGGTCAAGTTGAACCAAGAAGCTTTCGAATCATAGAATTTTGATACCTCACTATAGCCTAAATAGGAACGCTACACAACCTATGATCGTGTACAAGGCCCACGTAACTAGGAAGCTCAGAAAATTGCTATGGTCAGCGAGACAGCTTTGTTTTTTCGTCAACTGTTATACAATTGTTCCTACCATTATTATTAAGATTATCGTCTCGGACTTGACTTCGAATGGATACGTACCTGAAATCGAAAAGAGAAAACAAATTTTATTAATTTCTATTGTAATTATTGTAAAAGGAAAATCTACCACAGAACAAAATTTATTGATGATGAACTAATTATATAATTAAAAATTAGATGACTCCAGGCCCTCCTTAGCTCAGCGGTGATGCGGTAAGATGCGCGGCTACAGAGCGAGACCATGCTAGGCAATTTTCGGTTTGGAAATTGCCTCGATTATCCAAAAGTATCATGGTGTTAGCCTCATGATATACGAATGCAAAAATGGTAACTTGGCTTAGAAACCTCGCGGTTAATAACTGTGGAAGTGCTGAATGAACACTACGCAGCGAGGCGGCAATGTCCTAGTGGGGTATGTAATACCATTAGGAAGAAGAAGAAGAAGGTTTCAGGCTACCAAACAATTGGCGTCGCAAATAATACACTTATTTTATCATCTGGATTCATTTTAATAAGTTATGCTATCTATGGGAAAGATTAAATTTAATGTAAAGTGAAAACGCGAGCTAATTGATTTATTTTTCGGACCGCACAAAGCAGAACAAAATATCTCAGATCACGCGACCGTTCTGCGTGCTATTCGGAGCATGATCAATCGCGCACTCAACACACAATCAAATATCCCAAAAGCTCTGCGTCTTATACGAAACATGGCAATCCGCAAGAAATTATTTACTTTCCGACTGCACACAACAGAGTTCAACATCTTGATCTCGCGATAGTTCTGCGTCCGATACGAAACACGATCGATTTACTTTCCGACCGCACAAAACAGAACTGATCATCCAAATTTTGCAAAGGTTCTGCCATCGAAAATACATTTTGCTTTCTGACCGCACGAAACAGAACTAATCACCCGGATCTCACGAAAGCTCTGCGTCGGATACGGAACTCGACTATTCGCGCACTGATTGATTTACTTTCCGAAAGCACAAAACCTACAAATAAAATTAACCGAGGATAATTTGTTGCATTTGTCAAGTCCACAACAAATTTTTTTAAATTTTTTTTAAAAGAATTTGCTGAAAAAATCCAAACAGTTAGCAGAGTAAATGCCAGAGGATTTCCCGAGGACATTTTGGCTGAGGATGTTTTGACGAATTTGATGAGATAATCCAGAATAATTTTCCAAGGAATTTCCGGATAGATCGCCGAGGAAATTTTGACGAATTTTCCGAAGAAATGGACGAGAAAATTTTGAGGAAAGAATTTACCGAGTAAATCCCGAAGAATATTCCGAGTAAATTCCGAAGAATTTCAAGAGGAATTATCAGTGATTTGCTGAGGAACTTACAAAGAATTTCCTGAAGGAATTGCAAAAAATGTCACAAGGTAGCTTTCAATGAATATCCCGAAATATTTTCGTAAAACTTGCAAGATAAATTCCGAACAATTCCTCGAGTGAATCTCAAAGAATTTGGTCTAGTAAATTCCATACAATTTGTCGAGGAGTTCCAGAATATAAAAAAATCCAAAAAAAATCCGCGGAGCTCACAAATAATTTGCCACGGAAATCTAAAAAGAATTTCTTGAAAGGATTTCGAATAATTTTCCGAGAAAACTCCTTAGAGCAGGACTGCAATTTTTCAGTTTCAATGAGAGATTTGTGGTAATAACGACATGGTGATCGGGGGAACGCTCTTCCCTCATCGACCGGTTCACAAGGTCACGTGGGTCTCCCGTGACGGCTTTACAGAAAATCAAATCGACCACATCTGCATCAGCCGAAAATGGAAACGGAGCCTTCTTGATGTACGGAATAAACGTAGTGCCGATATCGCGTCTGATCATCACCTCCTCATCGGCGAAATACGCCTGCGCATTGCGCGGATTCGTCGGCAGGAGGAAAGGGTTGGACGACGATTCAACACACGCCGACTGGAAGATGCCACGGTGAAACGGTCCTTCGTTGAAGAACTGGAGACGCGTGCTGCAGATATTCCGGAAGGTGGCAGCGTGGAAGACCAATGGACCGCCATCAAGAATGCCTTCATCGTCACCAGCGAGAATTATCTGGGCAAACTGCGCACTCAGATAAAACAATAGATCACCGATGAAACCTGAACGAAGATAGAGGAGCGAAGAGAAGCCAAAACCGCGATAGAGCGAACAAAAACCAGAGTATCCAAAGTCTTAGCCCGTCAACGATACTCGGCTCTGGAGAAGAAAGTGAAACGCGCATGTCGACGGGACAAGCGAGCGTGGGCGGACTCTCTGGTCGACGAAGGAGAGAGCCGCCGCAATCAGGGACATTCGCCTCTTCTACGATGTCTCACGACGCTTAGGCGAGGTGAAGACGAATGCAACGATGCCTGTGAAAAACGCCAATGGTCATTTATTGACCGATCCAACTGACCAGCTGAAACGCTGGTTCGAGCACTTCGATCAACTTTTTCAAATGCCAGCCAGGCCACCACCACCTCGGCATGATCTATCTAGGATCCGATGTATAACACGCGTCAATGCCGAAGCTCCATCACTGCTAGAGATTCAAACATCCATCCAAAGCATGAAATCGAATAAAGCCCCAGGGGTCGACCGGATATCAGCCGAGATGCTCAAAGCTGACCCGGTCGACTGGATGCAAATATCTTAGCAGGGGCGTCTCGTGGACTTTTGCTACACCTGTTCTACCATGCTGATAAAAAAAAAGATTCATCAAGCTGAGTGGTTTCGAATGAAAGTTGTGCATTTAATCTAATATTACAACCTTTTCTTGTACAACTTAACCAAATATTAGAAGAAAAACCCAGATTAATCCACCTAGCGGTGATGGCGCCTTTCTCGCGCAAAAAGGTAATGAATGTAGCCTTTACGCTTACACCTCGATGATGTACAAGAAAGGCAAAACAGTTACACAGTCTAATGTTATGATAGAAAATTTACACTAGTAGACGACAGATGGCGCTGCTAAAAGTTTCTCGAATTTCCTATGTTCGAATTTTGACTTTCGGACAATTTCATAGTACTATGAAACTGAACGAAGAGCATACTTACGCCTAAATGCGTGCAACACGAGCATCTTTATAGTACGATGAAACTCTTAATGGGAAGCCACGGATAAAATATTCATAGATGCAAGGCATTTTTCATAACACATTATTGTTCTATGTGAATATGTCTGATCACTATTTAAATATTATCTTTTTTTTGCAATTTGCAATTATTATGAAATTCAATAGTGATCAACAGCGTTTTAGTCTCTGTCGGATGCAACTTGTTGCAAGAAAATCAGTTAAGAGTTTCTATGTGAAAATTTGGCTAATGTTTTTATGGCATTTTGTGCACACACACACGCACACACATACACACACACACGCACACGGACAGACAGACATTTGTTCAGCTCATCGAGCTGAGTCGAATGGTATATAACACTATGGGTCTCCGGGACTTCTATCAAAAGTTCGAATTTGGAGTGAAATGATAGCCTTTCGGTACAACTTAGTTGTACGAGAAAGGCAAAAACAATTTAAATAGAAAGGATTTACAAAACAATAAATAGCTTATTAATCTCTTTTGTTACAAAAATGTTTTAAATTTAGATGCACTTAAAATTTTAAACTCTCGCAAATCGTCTTAAATCTAACTTGGTAACAGTTGGCAATAACTGGATATTGCTCAGAATAGAGATCTTTCAAATCAGCTCATTCCACAATTCAGGGTACACGGGCCCCATCGCCGCTAATATTTAAACTCTCACATATTTTGTTGATATAAAAGAAATGTTATTAACCATTATTAGTATAATAATTATAGTATATAATTAGTAAGGTGACCAGACGTCCCGCATTTCGCGGGACAGTCCCGCATTTTCGCCATTTGTCCCGCGCTGAAAAGAGTCCCGCGAAACGTCCCGCGTTTCACTTACTTCAAGATAATGTCCCGCGAAATAAAGAAATATTTAATAAATAGCAGTAAACGTTCTTCAAGAACTTATAAGATTTTGAAAATTAATTATATCAATTAATGATTTTCGATTTTCGTCACATACAAAGCATCTCTCCGGAGGCTTGTTTAGCTCTTCCTTACTCTGTTTGTTACTAATGATAATTTTATTTAAGATGTAAGAAATATAATTTGGACGCCGAAAAGAGGTTTCCCCAAGGGTTT
This sequence comes from Armigeres subalbatus, assembly GCF_024139115.2. Lineage (NCBI taxonomy): Eukaryota > Metazoa > Arthropoda > Insecta > Diptera > Culicidae > Armigeres > Armigeres subalbatus. Next base: position 79,269 of record NW_026942556.1, read on the forward strand.
CTCATATTGTCATCAACATCATTTGTATCTTTCCGTCTCCCACAAAATTATAACTATGGTAGTGCAACGCCGAGCAGCAGCACAAGCACTCACTTTAAACACGTGTTTGTTGGTTTCCAATTTTATTTCGTCTTGAAGTCTAGCGAGTTTGAGGAATTTTGACAAGCCTGCTTTGGTGTATTCTAGTGACCCTAGTCAAAAATATTTTACTCAATCTGCAACAATAACAATGCTTTTAAAGTGAAGAACTGAAATCATTTCAAAATTCACAGAAATAATACATTTTTCGAGATTTTTCGGCTATACAGTCTGATTTATTAGAACAAATTTTTAAATTTTGTCCAACGTTTCGGCATCGGGTTCAGGGAAAAAAATTGCTCTTCGTTATGGAACGCCTATCATACTTAACAAAAAGCGATCATTTTTTTTCTCCTGGAAGAAGACATCGAACCCGAGGACGAAACGCTGGACAAAATTTAAAAATATGTTCTAATAAATCAGACTCCAACAATGCTCCTTTGGCTCAGATTCTGACAGTTCTCAATGCTCGATTGGCTCAAGATCTTTGAATGTAGGATTCCTCAAGGGCCCCATACGCCTGTCACTGGCGTACAAAGCTCGTGTACTCTGCATCGAAGCTTAGAACCGGTGCACCGGTGTTAGAGCGCTATCGTTAATGCGATCAAGCAGGTATCTCAAGCATACTACATCATTATATTGCTACATGATTGAGTGTTTTCTTTTGATAAAATATCGAAAACAAAAGTGTGCATAAAAGTTACTTCACCATAACAAAAAGGTAGTACACAGATAGAAAAATCCACTGAAATTTATGCTAAAGATCATCACATAAATGGAACGTCATTATTAGCGTAATTCCACGCGTGATATAGCCTAAATGTATACAATATTGGACGTGAATCGTCAATATTGCTTGCAAGTTGTAAGCAAACTTTTTAGGAAGAGGACAATTTCCGCGTCGAATAGTGTAAATTAATGCGTCTCAAGTTTTACGTGCTGTTTACTTTTCATTATTTTTTTCTGTGTAGAGAATTAACACTGTTGTTTACATTTTAGAACCAAATCCAGATGTCGCACATGTCGGGGTAGGGTTTCAGTGCTCCGCCTTCTCCCCGTGGGATCCCTACCTCAACAATTTCAACTTACACCGTGTTCGTATGTTATTATTTCAATAAAAACTTCACTTGAAATCTGAGCAAGTTTGACGAATTTTAAGAAGCTTGGATCTTTTTTTGTTTCGAGCTTATAGAAAAAATTATGATAAATCGTCTGTCAGTTTGCGGGGAATAATAAAAAAACCTGAGTAAGATGTAGACATCACAGAGAAACAGACGTCTCACTCATCACATGTTCCATCGTCCAGCTTTTTAACGGTGGATTCAATTTTCTGTAGGTGGTCGATCGGCCACCGATGGCGCTTCCATCGGTTTTGTTTGTGTTTGACGTTTGCTCACTACCGCCATCTGGTTGCCGCTTGACCACACACAGGGTATTTAGCATTGGGCGATAATGTTTTCATGACGATGATTTTGATTGCATTTTGTTCTAAGTGAGACGGCTGTTTATCTGTGTAGACATTTTAAGCAAATTTGAGCGCTCTGCCTAATTGCATAAAACGAATAATATGATCACTTTGAATGTTAGCTAAATGAATCATGCAACCAATACAAATAAGTTTAACCATCAGGAACTCGCATCGTTGTAAAAAGTTGAACAGATTCAACAGAGGTGGGATTGTGTGATTGATCCAGGGCCAAGCGAGTTCCAGAGGAGTTTATCAAATTTTAAAGTTTTGACTTAAGCACACTTTTGAATAAAAACAAGGATTTAAAAAAAATTGTCCCGCGCTGGCACAAAATATATCTGGTCACATTAATAATTAGTATACAATTATTGTTTGATGCGACCCCAGATTGTGACGACCAATTAGTCACATTTAGAAGCTGAAATGTGTTCCAGTTATTTAATTCTTCAAATTTAGTGAAAACTATACCTTTTCTCTATGTTGATTGATTTTAAGTATTCTTAAAAAACCATTATTTGATGTCTCTTTTGAAAACGCAAACACTAATTTAATATTGTTCTTGATGCATTGCATATTCATCAGGAGAAAAAAAGAAAAAAAGAAAAACTTTTTCTAATCATCGAAGTATGAACGAAAGCGTACGGCGGTGCGCCTTTCGGCAAAGCACAGCACAGTCGACACTACGATCGAGTCTAACCGAAGGTGCGTCGCGTCGTTGATTGTTCTCGCAGCGCGTCGAACGGGTTCGACTCCTGCTGCGCGTATAGCAGAACTTGCATCTAAACGTGCTTGCTTCGCATGCGAAAGAGTATGATGTGAGGAAACGGAGAAAGCTGGCAACGCTCACGCTGGTTCTCTGCGCGCGGAGAACGAGTGAGCATACCAAGGAGGAAATTATTTCAAATCATTTGTCATGGCGCAAAACATAAAATTTGTCTTTTGGCAGCGCTGCTGTTGGTTCTTCATTATGGATCGTACGACTGGCAAAAGCTTTCTTTGTGATGGGGTGTGGTGTGTCGGGGAAACACACATTTAGCTGCAAATTGACTGTACGCCAAGCATGTGGCGTTAACTTGATCTGCTTACGAAATATTTTGTTTCTTTAGATGTTTAGATGTTAAAATCATTGGAAATATTACGTGAAACTTTGTTTAAAAAATTTACTGAGTAAATTATTTGCCCTAATAATTAATTACCAAGAGTCAAGACATTAATTTCCTACTTCTGACCTAAAAATGGTTACCTGTTCCATGAACAGGTAGAACGTATGGACGAGTCGCCTCTGTATCTTAGTGAAGGTGCCCAAAAAGGGTGACCTGACTGTATGCGATAACTGGCGAGGCATTATGTTGCTGTGTACCGTTCTCAAAGTTCTGTGCAAAATTATCCTAGCCCGGATTCAGGAGAAGATCGATGCGACTCTCCGGCGGCAGCAAGCCGGATTCCGTGCCGGAAGATCCTGTGTGGACCATATTGTCACGCTCCGCATCATTCTGGAGCAGGTCAACGAATTCCAAGAGTCCCTTTACTTGGTATTCATTGACTACGAAAAAGCTTTCGACCGTCTCAATCACGAGAATATGTGGGGCGCCCTGAGTCGCAAGGGAGTTCCTGAGAAAATCATCGGCCTCATCGAGGCACAGTACGAGGCCTTCTCGTGTAGAGTGCTGCACAATGGGGTCTTGTCCGACCCTATACGGGTTGTAGCTAGTGTGAGGCAAGGATGTATTCTATCACCGTTACTGTTCCTCATCGTAATCGACGAGATTCTGGTAGATGCGATTGACCAAACCGCGGGCCGTTATGGTAGCCTATAACCATGGAGCACCTAAACGACTTCGAATTGGCTAATGACGTTGCACTCTTCGCGCAACGGCGCTCTGATATGCAGAGTAAGCTCAACGACCTTGCCGAGCGCTCCTCTTCGGCAGGTTTAGTCATCAACGTCAACAAAACCAAATCGTTGGATGTAAACACGGTGACTCCTTCCAGTTTCACAGTAGCCGGGCATCCAGTGGAGAATGTTGAAAGCTGCCAATATCTTGGTAGCCAAATGGCGTCAGACGGCGGCACCAAGATCGACATAGGCGCACGGATCAAGAAAGCAAGGGCTGCCTTTGCGAGTTTAAGAAATATCTGGAAAAACAGGCAGATAAGTGAACGCACCAAAATACGAATTTTCAACTCTAACGTGAAATCTGTGCTGTTATACGCTAGCGAAGCATGGTGTGTATCAGTAGAGAACACTCAACAGCTGCAGGTGTTCATTGACAGATGCCTGCGGTATATAATTATAATAATCACAACTGGATCTTAAACAACGAGCTCCATCGTCGTTGTCACCAGAGGCCGATAGCAACAGAAATTCGGGATCGGAAGTGGGGCTGGGTCGGCCACACTCTACGTAGGGGCGGAAACGAAACCTGTAAACAAGCATTAGACTGGAACCCAGCAGAGGCAGACCCAGAGGCTCATGGCTGCGAAGCTTCAATAAAGAAATAAAAGAAGTCGACCAAAATCTAACCTGGCAACAGGTTAAAGCGGTAGCCGGGCAACGCTCAGGATGGAGATCTTTCAAGTCGGCCCTTTGCACCACCGGAGGTGTACAGGATCCATAAGTAAGTAAGTAAATGAGAGATTTCATGCGATGTTTACATATCTGCCCCTTTCAATATCAATAGAAACGCAAAGAATGAATGGCATGCTACAAAAATCTCGAAAAATATTAGTCCCGTGACATGGCATAAAAGTGTGCAATATCTACTGTATTTTAGTGTTTATTACCACCTTCAACTTGGTATATGATCAATTTGTCAACTAGTCACTATTCTCGCATATATCTATTAAAATAAATTAGAAATTTTAATTGTAAAATAAAGCTCAACGTCCTTCATGACTGCCTTTCATGCGAAATTGATCAAAGAACCCACAATTCTTTCATTTGGTCGCCTGAAACAGAACAGGGCGCTTTGCCCTCTGTCTTATGGCGATCACGACCTTTTACAGTACTTGCATAAGAGTTTTCCCATGATCTTCTAATTTATTTCCAGTGGAAGCTTAGAATCATTTACCAAAGAAAATTATGAAGACTTTTACCATGGAAATCACGAAAAATGTCTCGAGGAGATTTCAAAGATTTCACCAAGGAACTTCTGAAGTATTTTCCGAAAAAATTCCTGGGGGTTCTAAAAACTTTTACGATGAAGTTTTGGGGAATTTCTTGATAAAAAAAACCTTCTTATAAAACCCAGATAATTCCACCTCTCGTGCATCATCAAATGTATTTAAAAAATCACATTCTTCTTCACACAGAAAAAATCACACTAGAAATGTCAAAAAGCCACTTCAGGGGTCTAGATCACATTTTTTCTATAATTTTTCATGTGTTTGCATTAATTTATATACATTGCCACTTCTTTTGTTTCGTAAAAATACCGTTTTTTTAAGGGCGCGTAAAATTTTCGTTTGTTTAATTGGCTTTTTGGCGCGTAAAATTTTCTTTTGTTCAATGTAAAAATTAAGCAACATTTAGGCTTGTCAAACGCCTCAATTTGCGAACGATCTCTGTGAAAGAATTTATGTAGAGGAGAGTTTCCGGTTGTAGGCCTAGTTGCGTTTTTCGCTCATAATTTGTTTTCGCAGTAATATGAACACTAGAGTGATTCAAATTTTGACTTTTTCGCTCCCCTGTGCTTAAACGATTGTTTTTGCTATTTTAATAGTCCTCCCAAATTTTTAGCTGATTTGGATGTAATTTATTTGATTGTGCACGAGCCGTTTGAAGATTATATGAAAATTACTATGAGAACTGCCACTTATGTAAAGGATCGTTTCGTGAAGCAGCCCAGAATCTATTTCAATATATTTAACGTATCGCCATCATAGAATAGATCCTAAACTGAAAGTCAGTTGTTGTTGCGAAGCAATCTGACTTTTGAGAGCAAAATTATAAAGAAAACAGAAATGCTCATTATTGATATTGATGTTATTCTTTTACGTGTTAAATTGAATTTCCCATAATCCAGTATTTCCCTAATAACTTTTGTTGCCAGCATCAAATCGTTTAGCAACAACGACGATATTTTCCCTTGTTAAATTTCCTATGTTGCTAACGTATTCATACATTTTTAGAGCTTAATGGGCAATGATGGGGAACGGTTTTTCACTAAAGTTAATGATTTCATAGTAATTTTCATACAAGCTTCAAACTGCTTGTGCTCAGTCAAATTACATCCAAATTAGCTAAAAATTTGGAAATGGAAATGATAGGAAAGATAGAGATAGAGAAAAAAGAAAGATGATAGGAAAGATAGAGAACTTAGGCTATTTTTTGTTCGAAGTAGCTATATGGTTTTTACACAAACGAAAAAAATACAGCTACTTTTTTAAAGCCGCTAGAAATGAAAAATACAAATATGGAGTGAAATGCCCATGGATTCATGAAAAAGAACGTTTATTTATTTTAGAAGCCATTAGTGACAGGAAAATAAAAATAGTATTGGCTTTCAATGGCAAAATGAAAAAAAAATCATGCATATGCACTAGCAAGTTTGACGTATGAAACTAATTTAGAATTCTGAATAAAAATCAAGAAATCCAATACCACTTCCTAGAAGCATTTAAGCATTTTAAAGGACATATTCCCTGTCTTAAGTAGGACAATTGTGGGGGTGATGGGAGAATCATTGGAAAAGAGGGAGAGGCGCGAGGGGAGGGGTATTTATTAGTTATTAATTAACTCAGAGTAACTTTTGAACCTGTTGACCGATTTCAACCAAATTTGGAACACACATACTATATCTCAAGGATAGCGGGTGGAGACTGTATGACATTTGCCAGAATCAATTTGCCAGAATGATTTTTGCCAGAAACCCATTTGCCAGAATGGACCATATGCCAGAAAGCCATTCCGCAGAATAGACTATTCGCCAGAATGCAATTTTCCAGAATGTACCATTCTCCAGAAATAGTAAAACTGGAAAGTACGATTATTCCATGAATAATAAAGAATAGAAAAAAAACTATATAAAGAAGGTAATTTTGCATAACGGAGATTTGGCATTATTTACTAATGAAAGGATTCTCTTCATGATCAATTTTTATAAAAGGGATTATTTAACATATTAGACAATTTTCAGAAAGATGGATACTATTTATCAAAAAATACATTCATATTCGCCTAATCCCAAACAAACGGTTTAGTATATTATACACTATCAAAAATCCACTCCACACATTTTTATTGGCCAAAACCCATATCAGGGCACACATAACCATTCTCCACGCAAGTTACTAATAAAAGATACCAACCAAATATACTTTGTGTGGTCTGAAATCAGCAATTATTTAATTTTTGTATGGTAGGGTGGAGCTATTGCAAAAAATTATTACGGCGATACATATATCATATATAAATATTATTGCCAGTGTATTTCTTCACCTCATTGCAGACTTCATTTCTAAAATTGAAAATCTTTGGCAAATGAATCATATTTACGATTGGACATCATCACTTGAAGTCATACTAGATAGCGATCTTTCATTGAAGAAGTTACAGTCTAGAGAAAATGTTTACTTCTGAAGACGGAATTATATCCACAATTGCCATAATCAAACACGGGGATGGGCAAACACCTACTTCTAGATAAGGGATAACATCTACTCTTGCCTTCATTGGAGCAATCGACTTCTTTCAAATAATGGATCACATCCCCCACTGCCTTAATCCGGCCAAGCTCCCACTTTTAATGAAGGAATTACATTCACCATTATCTTAATCTGGGAAAGCACCTTATTTGGTACAAGGGATCATTTCCACAATTGCATTAATCCCGGCAAACGCCTATTTTGAATTTTTAAAGAAGGGATCACATCCAACATTGCTTTAATCTGGGCAAGCGCCTACTTTTAAAAAAGGAATTACATCTACCATTGCCTTAATCCAGGCAAGCGCCTATTTTTAAAGAAGGAATCACATCTTCCATTATATTATTCCCGGCAAACGCCTATTTTTAAAGAAGGGATCATACCCACTATTGCTTTTTCCTGGCAAACGTATATTTTTAAAGAAGGGATCACATCCACCCATGCCTTAATCCTGGCAAGCGCCTTCTTTTAAAGAATGAATTACATATACCCATTGATTTAATTCTGGCAAGCGCCTATTTAAAAAGGAGGAATCACATCCACCATTGCTTTAATCCGAACCATCGAATGACCAGTTTTGGCGCTGAAACTGGAATGTCCCCTCTACGGGTTCCCCGAGGACAATCCGTAGATCCCGGAAGCGGTCAAGGGCGTCAATGTTCCACTTTTTATTTATACCTCGCTTCTTGATAGGAAACCATGAATAAAGAACTGTCGAACGACTAGCTTTGGTGCCAAAACTGAAATGTCCCCTCTATAGGTTCCTCGGGGAAAATCCGTAGGTCCCGGAAGCGGTCAAAGCCGTCGGTCCATTTTTTACTCACACGTCGCTTCCTGATAGAAAACCATGAAAAACGAACCGTCGAATGACCAGTTTTGGCGCTAAAACTGGAATGTCCCCTTCTACAGGTTCCCCGGGGACAAATCCGTAGGTCCCGGAAGCGGTCAAAGCCGTCAATTGTCCATTTTATACTCATACCTCACTTCCTGATAGAAAACCATGAAAAACGAACCGTCGAATGACTAGCTTTGGTGCCAAAACTGAAATGTCCCCTCTACGGGTTCCCCGGGGCAACCCAGCGACTTCAGAATCCGTTTTTTTTGTTGGTTTTTCATTCTTAAAGTGACAGAAGACTTCTGGAATGTAATTATAATGGAAGATCGGTCAAAAAGCTGGATTCAAATGAATTTCTGGCCTGGTCCCTTTTAAAACTCCCGTTCGGCACCTATTCTAAATAAATGGCTATATCTCACTTGATTCTGGTCCGATTTCGTATTTCAACATATGATTCTAATAAGAAAGAGCCTTACTTTATTTGTGGTTACTAATATTATTCTGTTTCTAACCACAACTTATCCTAATTGCCACCACAAATTTACGGTTCTGGACATATGGTGAAAATACATTAAATTTTTAGTTCAAGCATCTCTGAACTGTCCAAATCGGATAATAATTGACATAGTTATAACCCATCTAATTATGTCTTTAGTTTGGGTACACTGTTCCTATAGAGGCATTCCACGGGGGCATGTCAGTCGATCCTGAGCGACCATTTCGAAAATATTTGAAACTCTGCACAGTTTTTCAATTTCATCTAAATCGTCATTTTCAAATCTTCATATTGAGTCACGACTAACTTTTCAAAAGGGTGTATGTGAAAATGGTTCAAAAATATTTAAAAAGCTGCACAGCAAAAACGGAATGTTCGATTGTTATGATTTTTTCAGCAAAGTTAGACAACTAAATGGTGATTCTTAAGAAAATGCGCACAGTAAAAAAAATTTTTTTTGCCTTTAAAAATATCATTTTTGTCACAAAAACTCAAATATCTCAAAACCCTATCTTTTTTCGAACGTAATTTTTTAGGGAAAACGGTCCATTATATTAGCTATCTACCATAAAAATTTGGTGATGGTAAACTAATAAACAAAAAGTTATGACATTTCAAACATTTCACAATTTTCACATTTAGTAAAAAAAAATTTTTTCTGTGTAAGTTATTTCGAGAATTGCAGTTTGATGCAGATTTTTATTGTTAAGGGACGTGATTTAAACAAGTTGTTTTCATGATATTTTGATTTAATTATTCATAGCATCTATAAGAAACTTAGACACGATCCAGTGTTGTGATCAAAAGTATTGATAGTGTCATAATTTTCATTGCACGTGACTGGCAAAAATTCTTTTAATAGTGTTGAAACCTGTTGATAATAACGTTGATAGAAACATATCAGAAATGTTATTTTTAAGACAAAAGCTGCAAAATCAAAGATTTATATACACGTGTACGTCTATAGTTTACCTGCAAAAATATACCTCTTAGAGAATAGACTTTATGATCGGGAGGAAACGGGTATCTTCAACAACAACAAATGCATGATAGGTACATACCATGACAATGCTCACGAAAAAGCAAAAAATTACTACTACTAAGGTTGTTAAAGATCTTAGAGTAATTTTTTCTTCAGTCAAACAAATGACACCAAACTAGTCAGTAAAAACTTAAAAAGTGATTTTGTTTATTGAAATATTACGAACAACATGAGTAGCCGCTTTCTCAACTGTTGTAGGCCGTTTGATGGAAAAAGTGTTCAAAAGAGTTTCGAAATCTCACCGAAAGCACCATAGATAAACTGAAAGCGACTGGTTATGCTCCAATGTCCACATTGAATACAAATTTACGCATATGCACGTCCTGCCGCCTAAACGTTGACAAAAGAGCAAACAATATATCATCGGTTCAGCAGAGCAAAGGAAGTTCGAAAACGACAGCAACTGAGGAATTGCCAGATGTATCGACAACAACTGAGGAATTACCAGAAGTATTAAGTGCTGAGAGCCTTGCCACCGTACCATCAGCGAAATCTGTTTCAACAAATCAATCGGAAGATGAGTGTATCCAAAAGGTCAACATCGAACGCTTTAACGAGGGCATAGCTGGGATAAAAGTGACTCCGATTAAATGGAGTAAGATGGACTACGTTTATTACCCGGAGAAAAAATACCGTGAAATAAACGAAGCTGTACGAAGAAACCTCTTCAAATTAGGACCTGATGATGTGGAAAATACAGACTACGATGAGGTAATTATAAATATGAAGGAAAGGTTCTCGAATGCAGCCACGACAAGGAAAGAAAAATTATTGATTTTGTCGATGCTGCCAAGTTCGTGGTCTATTCAGGATGCCATTGATGAGTTCAAAACCAATAGAAATACAGTAAAAGAGGCAAAACAATTGAAGAATAACTGTCTTTCAACCAAAAATACTAGGTCTAGTACTGCATTAACAGATGAGACAAAAGAAATAGTAGTTCAATATTTTGAAGATGATGAAGTAAGTCGAGCTATGCCTGGTCAAAAAGATTATGTATCAGTAAAAAAGATGGAAAGCGTCAAGCAATCCAAAACGATTAATGATTACGACTTTGAAAGAAGCGTACACACGCTTCAAGGAAATCCACGATAATATTAAAATAGGTTTTTCCTCATTTGCAAGCCTTCAGCCAAGGCAATGTAAGCTTCTTTCCAATTCAGGAACACATAATGTGTGTGTGTGCACAACCCATGAGAATATTAATCTTATTTTACATAGTTTGAAAAGAATCAATTTAACAAAGGATATTAAAATGTTAACTGGTAGTCTTTTGTGTGAAAATACAACATCAAATTGCTATCTACGATCTTGTTCGGATTGTCCAGATTCTTCATCATTGGAAAATACTTTATTCGCTGAGTTTGAAGAAAAATATATTGATCAGTTATCATTTGAGCAATGGGTGACCACGGATAGGTGTGACATAGAAACTATTGTAAAACCTGTAGATGAGTTTGTGTCATATTTTTGCTTGAAATTAGAAAGTTTAATCCCTCACGATTTCATTAAAACAGAACAATCCAGCTTTTTAAAAATACGAAAAATACATTACAAAATGGTGAATTTTTAGTCATTTGTGATTTTCTGAAAATTACAGCTTTGTATTGCAAGATGAAGTGCAGTCCCATCACTGGAACGTACAACAAGCTACAATTCATCCATTCGTTATTTATTTTAATGGAAGTACGCAAATTGAACACTTAAGTTTTATTATAATTTCCGAAGATTTAAGACACGATTCAGTATCCGTAAACTTGTTCATTGAAAAAATGATTAACTTTTTACGCGTTGATAAGCATAAAGAAGTCAAAAGATATATTTCATGTCTGATGGAGCAGCGTCGCAGTACAAAAATCGTAAGAATTTTTCGAGCCTATGTCAATTTAAATCAATGTACGGAATTGATGCAGAATGGCAGTTTTGCTACATCACATGGCAAAGGTCCTTGTGATGCTATTGGAGGAACAATAAAGCGCATGGCCACAAGAGCAAGTTTAGCCAAAGAACGTGATCATCCAATTAAAACTGCGAAAGAACTTTTTGATTGGGCAAATCGTAGAAAAGAAAAAGATTTAACCAAATTATCATTTTGTTTTACTACTACTGAAGAGTACGAAATAAAGGCTTCAGAGCTCAGCGAGCAATTTAATAACGCGAAAACGATCCAAGGAACCCAAAAATTTCACTGTTTCATTCCATTGTCGGAAAATAAAATTAAAGCAAAACTATACTCAAACTGTGCTGATAATAATTCAAAAGTGTTCGATATTTTAAAAATATTGAATAAAAATAAATAAAAAATAAGTATTAATAAACTGTTTTCATGATATCATAACCCATACCAAAATTCAAACCCAAAACTCTTAGAGTTTCTATAACAACATTGTGTAACTGCCACATTTAATTTAATACTTAGGATAATATTAATTCATTTTATTTATTTATACATATAATATTTATACATATAATATACATAATATCGATGAATACATAAATATGGAATATCATACAAACAACTTGTTTAACTCACGCAAGGCCCTTAACAATAAAATCAGCATCAAATCTGCGATTCTTGAAAAAAAAAAATACACGGAAATTTTTTTTGTTTACTATATGTGAAAATTGTGAAATGTTTGAAATGTCATAACTTTTTTGTTTATTAGTTTACCATCACCAAATTTTTATGGTAGATAGCTAATATAATGGACCGTTTTCCTTAAAAAAATTACGTTCGAAAAAAGATAGGGTTTTGAGATATTTGAGTTTTTGTGACAAAAATGATATTTTTAAAGGCAAATTTTTTTTTTTTTTACTGTGCACATTTTCTTAAGAATCACCATTTAGTTGTCTAACTTTGCTGAAAAATCATAACAATCGAACATTCCGTTTTTGCTGTGCAGCTTTTTAAATATTTTTGAACCATTTTCACATACACCCTTTTGAAAAGTTAGTCGTGACTCAATATGAAGATTTGATATCGAAAAATGACGATTTAGATGAAATTGAAAAACTGTGCAAAGTTTCAACTCAATAGAAAATCATGAATTAAAAATTTTCTTAAATTTTGATGCTGTTGCTTGGAATCGCTCTATACGTAAATTTGATGGTAAAATTCAACTATGGTTCCCATAGTGGTTTTATCTATTGGTATAGTTGATCCAGAATAGGTGGACATTTTTAGTAGCCTTTAGTCATGGCATTCATGTATTGTTTAAATAGCTGATTAATAGTTCCTGAAGGTATTTTAGAAAATTATGAATATCCTGTAAAATTGTAATTAAATTTCTATAAGGCTTTCTATGAAGTTTAAAATAAAAAATAACAATTTAAAAGGTTTGTGGTGTCTCTGAATACTCAAGGCATTGATTCTTTGAGAGCATCTGATAACTAGAAATACTAGAATAAGAGATCGGCAAAGACGCCATCTTGTTTCCAATCAAACCGTCAAAAGTGGTTCCAAATCGACTTGTTTACTTTTTTCACCCATAAGAGTCAAGCAAAAAGTTCAAGTGATGTCAGTATTATTTCCACGATATCACACCTTTTCATACGTTGCCATTTCGACAGTTTTTAACTCCGCCGGTCTCTGGTTATAGGGTTGCTACTGATAACCATCTGTGCAAGAGCTTATCAGGATACTTAAAGAATATTTTACGATATTTTAGATTCGGAATCCGGTTGGTCCGTGGTTTACGTTAAAGTGATGAAAAAAGTACTAGATGGATGGTATGATAATCAATTAAGAACATGGCAAGATACAAAATCTGCCTCCAACAATTAGGGGAACGGTTCCGTTTTCCATCTTACTGAACATATATTCATCTCATCACGAAACAAAGAAATACAGCACCAATTTCGTCGCTTCTTTTTGCTAACATGCGAGCTCACTGCTGAAAAAATCACAAAAATAAGAAACAAATCAAATTCTTTTTCGTTGCTTTGTTTTTCATGGGATGTATGTAAGGAGCTATAAGATGGAATCCACTGGCAGTAACCCTATAACACAATATTTTCCGCATTGGTAACCCCTTGATAACAACCCTTCGTTGTCAAGACATAACGTCATCTTATGCATCTTTATGTGTTGTTGGCGTGAATCAAAATCTCAACCCCGACTTGAGATTGCTCTTTTATTGTTGTTTGCAGTTGTTTGAACGGGCAACAAATTTGTCATCGCCAAAGAGTACCACCCGTGCCGTGGCAGCAACAACAGGTTTGCGTTCTCTTGTGAGCGTGATCGCTGCGTGTATGGTGGCCTACAACGAAAACACGTTGCCTGCATCAGGTGAACGTGGAATACAATTTTACCTGGATGATGATGATGAAGCAACAAGTTGGATGCTACATCGCACACAACCACATAGAAGTTTGTTACAATCATCATATCCACGGCGCATTAGTATTGGTGTTAAGAAGCGCTCGACGGCCGTGTCAAAACGATCCATGACGGATGATCGATGATGATCTTGAAACTGAAGATCCACTCACTTCTCACCGCTTTCGGGCCCGCAACAAGTTGCTGGGAGGCAGATCGTCCATCGTTGATCGACCGCACGATCTACGGTTTCGTTCCGATGATGATCGTGCATTTCCATCTCCTCTGTTATTATGAGAGGTGGTTAGCACAAAAATTGCATCCGAAAAAAAAACGATGATGATTGGAATTGGAAACCTGTTTTCTATGATGATGGTGATCGCGCGATGACGACGACTCTACACACGTACGAACGGGCGGTGGTGGTTCGCACTCGGAACTGGTAGGAATTTGTTCTACGAATTATCTGACTTCATAATTTTGCAGATTCCACCATCGCATCGCATTGTTAGCGACCACGTGAGCGCCAAGAGTTGTTCATGCGACTCGGTATCAAGTTTTCCGATTCGGATCGTGATGGGAAGATGTTCCTACCTACATGAGCATCTATAAGTAGGAAGACATCCAATTACTTAGTGTTCAATGATATCGGCATTGTCGTCGTGCGATAAGACTTTTCTTATATTCGGATGAGGCACCAGGAAAAAAACGAAAGATGGAGGAGTAAAATGTACCGCTGATTGGTCGATGGTTAGTTTCTTATCTAATCGATGAAGCAAAGCGCACTGCTAACGAAACGTGCCGCAACGGGCCATATAAATTCCATGAAATCTGTGAAGCAGATAGGATGTGATGACGACCCGGGTAAAATATGTGATTGCTTCTTAATTAGATTAATAGTTTTCATAAGTACATAAAAACCCTGATCAATCCACCTGGCGGTAATGGTTTCTTTCTCGTGTATTATAAAAAATAGTCCTCGGTGTCCCTGGATTAGAAAAAAAACACTGATATGACGGAGAATGGGAACAGTTAGTGGAGGAGAATATTGCAGCATGTACTACGGCTGCAACACTGTACGAGATTTAACAAGGTACGATACAAATGAGCGTGGAACAGACAAAATCTGATTTTTCGGAGGAAAAAACTGTTACTGCACAGGCTGCTTAATACAAAAAAAAAACAAACAAACCGTTCGCAATCAGTTCGAATGTGACATAAGGAAAGGAAAAGCCCAACGAAAAAGACAAGTTGTCTTTGGTCTCGTCTCTGTACCATATATTTTTTATTCCCCATAAAATTCAGCACGTATAATAACTACATAACAAATACAATTTAAAATGATGCAATCGGACTTTTTACTCGGGTACAAAAACCAAGCAAAGGTCGATTTTCGAGTACACAATAGGCCATAGTACCTACTTGCTGAAAATAACTTGCCAGACCAGAAAGTGACACCTTCACCAATATCCGACCGCCTTTGCCGCCGGCATGTGCTCTGCCAGTGGTTGCAATCGCTCCGCAATTACATCATCACGCACTAACGACAACCATTACGATACGGGCGATGATAAAACGGTACGCGGTAGTGTCGCTGACCCAGCAACACACGACCAAAGCCAACTTGACCGAACGTAGCCAATCCACCCTACTCTAATTCTTGGAGGAAAAGAGGGGAGGGATGGCGCCCGTAAAGATCTTGTCGTGTCGTATGACAAGACAGGCAATTGCAAAGTGATTGGCTGTTGGCATTGATTTTCGGTGAGTGTAAATTTCAGGGAAATCCGATAAAATTTGGCGCTTTGAATTCCGAGTGGAATGCAGCAGAAGAAGGTTACAGATGGAATAGATAAATGGTTGGTCAAACGGACTGAGTAGTCCGTAAAGATTGATGAACATGAATGACAACCTAAGAGTTCGAACTTTTATGAACCCACACGATTTTTAAGACTTAAGAGTGATTAATGAAAAGCATGAATACAGTCTTGATAATCATATTAAAATCAATCCGGACACCCCTCGTCTTATTGGAGAAAGGTACACAAACCAGATCTCAACCACAAAGTAACGCGATTTCCACCGTTTGGTTCGTCTTTCAAATCTGACCGCAGATAGAGAGAAAGAAAAGTCTTTGGCAGTTTGCCGCCGCCGCCGCGCATCAAATCTCACTGAACCTGTGCGCTAGGAAAACACGTTACTACTAAACGACGAGTAACAGAAAACACACGTTGGTTGCCTAATCATTCAAACTCTCGAGCGATGAAGGAAGCGACCGAGACGATAAATAGCCTAACTCGCATATTGGAGCAGCAATGTGGGCTTCTTTCACTTTTACTGCACTGACTGGAAGGCAGCCGTTCAAGGGGCTCGCTTGAACGTTTGTGTTAACATTGCCAGATTGCGACGAAATGGCGAACGAGAGCCCGGAGTTCTGTTCACGGGGCGACCCGACCGATTGGAGGCTGTTCGTCGATGTTTCCTCATGATTATATGTCTCATAGGTGCAGTCGACGAGATCTAAGGTCCGAGCTAACGAGCCAAGGGGAAAGGCGCTTTATAGCTGTTAAGCTGCCTCTGTGGTCAAATGGTTTGGATAAGTTAACGCATGCAACGCAGGCCCCACCAAAGTGGTGTAATCTAATGAAAGTGGGTAGCTAAGCAGTGACACTTGAGCCATTGCTTTTGGTAGGATTGTTGAAGATTATCATCGCATTATTAGATTTGTGTACTGCTGTTGATTTTGCTTAGGGAGGCCCTTGAGACATCTGAGATCACTTTGTACTGTTAAAGTTTTGCCAAATTAAAATAAAAGTTTTGTTTGCTTTGGGACCACAATACGGTTTTGATCTTATGGTGTTTGCCATTCTTCGGATACGAGACCTGAACAATGACCGGACAATAAAAATCAAACGAGCGCCGGCGATGGGCCATGCACGTAGTCAAAATGTTAGACAATAAACAGATGAAAATGATTCTCGATAGCGATGCGCCAAAGGTACGCTACGTGATTGCGGTATTGTTAAAACAATGATTCGGTCATCACATCAAAATGCAATGTCTGATTTAATCCATCTCAAAAAACAAGTTTTGGACCAAATTTTAATTCAACTTTGATTGAAACTAAGCAAGAAGTGTTTCGACAAAAATTATATAAGGTTGATCGCGAAGCAATTGAGAATCGACAATTAAACCGCGTCCCATGAGGTAAAATCGTTCAAAGAGACCCAGACGACCCAGAGGCAAGCTGGCAGCGGAAAAAAATCCGTAGACGACCGACCCCATGAACGGGAGGTGAGGTGAGAAATTACTTCAACCGCATGGTTCAGCCAAGAAGTTCCGTCTGGTCCATCCAACAGATAATGAAGTTAAGGTTATCGACTTTCGTCCTACTTTTTACTATGTGGAAAGCAATATTGAGGACCGAAAACATGTGTTTTGAGGAGGAGCATATTGAAGAAATATGCAAAAATGTGTGGACCACAGCAGAACGTTACTACACTCAGACCGAATAGCCATACGCCATCAATATGAGCTATACCGCTATGCAGGGTTGGGAAAAATCAAATTTTCGAAAAATCGAGAATGATCAAAATCACCGGCGATTTTAATTTAAAGTTATAAAGTGATCAAAACTCGCCAGTGATTAAGAATCGTTTGAAAATCGTATCTTGATTTGAAGCATTTACCGTTACCTTTTTAACTATTTTTCCTTACTAGCATGAAACTATAACGCCAAATAGAAGATATAACGGGACTGTTGACAATTAGCTATTATTAGTGAAGATTAATGATTGAATGAAAATGCTGTGTTTATTATCGTTTGAGTACAAAATTTGAGAAGTTGTCGCCGGCGACAACTCGCCTACTGTTTTCACGTGACAAGTTTTCACATGAAAATTGCAATCATGATCGTCTGATAATGATTAAGCACAACACTGCTGCTATGAGCTGAACCGTATCTATCACATTACCGTAAAGGTAACTAAATAAGGGCAGCATTAAGTTTACCGTAGCAAAGTGGTAGAGCACCCGTCAAGCGTATTGGGAGGTGTGGGTTCGATTCCCACTGGTAGACAGTGGATATTTTTGCATATTTCATAAATATTCTCCTCAGTCACCACGAGTACGCTGGCTCCTATCCCTCTCTTACTAACTGAAAAAAATGACATTGATTGTATATATCACAAAAAATATGGCTCCGTAAAGTGTTATACACGCCTGAGCCTACCGAAAACACAATATTTTATTTAAAACAGCAATAAAATAGTTTTATTTTTGTTTTTTTTTTTGCGTGAAACCTTTGGTAAACGTGATTTGAGCTCAATTGCACCCGAATCTTTTTAAACGGCCGTGTAAAAAAAAAACTAGTACGATTTTTTTTTGCAAAGTTGCTCCATTTTGCATGATTGAATCATAAAACTTTTTTTACACGGATTTTCAAATTTTGAACTGAAAACTTTTTTTACACGGAACGCATCCCTCGTGTAAAAAAAGAATCGGGTGTAATAATAAAGCTGATCGCAAGGTATTAGGGGTCGTACACAAATTACGTAAGCACTTATGGGGAAGGGAGGGTTTGCCATTTTCTTACGCTTTCCTTACGAAAGCCTCCTTTCAAGAGGCTCGGAAGCCTCCTTTCAAGAGCAGGGTGGCCACTGGAATTCGATTTTCGAATTCCCGGTTTTTTCCCGCTTTTCCCGGTAATTTTTGTCAAAATTTCCCGGTTTTAATTTAACTTGAAAAAAATCAGGAGATAGTTTTTATTCTTTAACTAGATATTTTATTGTCTGACCAAACTGGAGGTCAGTTTTGTATCGAAGCAACTGTTAATGAATAAAATTATTGGCAGTGGCTGATTTTCTACCCGCCGCTTTCCCATCCAGGCGCTAACGTATAAGCGCAAATAGCCAGCATGAGTTACCGTAAGAAATGTGTATGGCGAAAGGCATCTAACGCGGTTTTTTTTTTTCAAAATTAGTAACCAAGGATGTTAACGATCATTCAGTAATTTGCGTTCGATCATTTAGTAGTTTGTCAATAACACACTCCAGAAGCTGAATTTCAAAATATGTTGTATGGTGGACTTCTAGTGCGAAGGTTTTTCTGCAACTTTGCCTAATGGTTCGTTATTAGAATTCAACTGATAATGGAGTCAGAGCGCTAGTTGCAGTAACTTAAACTAAATGATTGAAATTTTGTTATCATTTAGTCTAAGTTACTGAAACTATAGCTATAACTCCGTTACTAGTGGAATTCAAACAACGAACCATTAGGCAGAGTTGTAGAAAAACCTTCGCACTAGAAGTCCACCATACAACACATTTTAAAATTTAGCTTCTGGAATGTGTTATTGACAAACTATTAAATGATCGAACGCAAATTACTGAATGATCATTAGCATCCTTGTTAGTAACTTTTCATGAAAAACTATTTGGTACCGGTTATGTAGGAAGGTGTCCGCTTCTACGCCTATCGAATATTTTTTCGATGAAGGTGCTTAATTTTAAGGAATCGAACCTTAGATGCCATTCGCCATACTGATTTCAGAAAGTGAACTCCTAGTGTGTCGCTGTAAGCACGCTAAAAGCAGGCGATTCATTTGTAACGAACCTTTGAAATAGATACATTAAATTACCAACATGTTATGCGAAATTGTTTTTATCAAAAGGCACACTGAAATTGTGCGCTTCGTTGCCATGCAGTTAGTGTTAACCGGCATTTCATCAATGTCGAATTTTAATTCTACAATGGCACTTAATTACAATGATTTAATTCTTTTCTTAGTTGCAAAACATTCGTATTTTTTCTTGGATGCACAACTTTCGTTAGTTTCTGACAGTGCCAATGGAAATTGTATGCCAGTCTAGTGTGGTTCTTCCTTCTAAAAGCATAATGTTCACAGAAAGCAATAAAGTTATAGTTATAGTATAGCCGACATCTTTTTAATGTTCAGCTCTCGGTTTGATCTTAATCAGTCTATTTCAAAGAATACCTTCCTGCCTGGGTAACTGATGGAGCTTTTTAAATTATCGCAAAATTATGTGAGTAAAGACACAATTCTTTCTTATAAAGTAAATTAAATTCAATTACAATTTTAAACTTAGGAACTTCGCAATTAAATAAGTAAAGCATTGTATAACCTCATTATAGTGATTGGCATCACTTTTCTAAAAATCTACAAAATTATCAAACAACTAATTTGAACACAGATTTAACCGGAAGACAATCATCGTTTCCGAACAAAATAATTATTCAGTTTTCTAAAAAAGATTTAAACACATTTTAGGCAATCAAAACATATGTATTCGATTCGTAATTAATTCAACTCAATTTTTTAATTTCTAGAATTAATGTCTAGAAAGTAAATCTTGGATTTTTTATTGAAAACTTTGAACGTCCCCATTCAATATTAGTATATTGAAATGTTCTTAGCTTTGGAACTTATTTATTATTCCGTGTTACAAATCAGAAAACTATCTTAGAGTAGCTTTTTCACCGTCATATCCTTCTCTAATATTAGGTTAGTTGTGGAAAAATAGTAAACTAAAGATATTTTACTCTTTAGAATAGTACAGACATATTCACGTAGTATTAAATAATTACCATTTTCAATGATTTGTAGAATTTTCAAATATAATTCCAAACTACTCAAAATATTTATGATATATCACACCAAGCGCCAAAAAATTACTCATATTTTGCCCAAGTTTTTGTTTAACAGATTTAATTGATCACAAATCGTATAGGTCCAATACTGTAGGATATCCCTCATCACCATAACTGAATTTATCCTACAACAAATGTACGCATGAATTGATTTGAAATAATTTCCGTTTTCCTTTCACGTACAAAGTATCACAAATCAATCAAAAAGCCGCTTACTCGAAATTGGAATAAAAATGATCTAGAGACAATTGGATCTGGAAAAACACTACTTATTTTTTATACCTCACACATTATGTACTAAAATCAAATAACTCAATTAGAATGCGATTGAAGAATGAATATCGAAAAGAAAATCTTTCCTTTTTATATCAACTTCATTAAAAACTTTGAAGAATTTTGAATGTAAGTTATCAAAAATTTATTTTTTCCCGGTTCATGTTCTGAATTCCCGGTTTTTCCCGCTTTTTTTTCCCGGTGACTTCAATTTCCCGTGCTTTTCCCGTTTTTCCCGGTTCGGTGGCCATTCTGCAAGAGGCTCGGAAGCCTCCTTTCAAGAGGCTCGGAAGCATCCTTTCAAGAGGCTCGGAAGCCTCCTTTCAAGAGGCTCGGAAGCCTCTTTTCAAGAGGCTCGAAGCCTCCTTTCAAGAGGCTCCAGCCTCCTTTCAAGAGGCCTCGAAGCCTCCTTTCAAGAGGCTCAGAAGCCTCCTTTCAAGAGGCTCAGGCCTCCTTTCAAGAAGCCTCGGAAGCCTGCTTTCAAGAGGCCTGGAAGCCTCCTTTCAAGAGGCTCCAAGCCTCCTTTCAAGAGGCCTGGAAGCCTCCTTTCAAGAGGCTCAGAAGCCTCCTTTCAAGAGGCTCAGAAGCCTCCTTTCAAGAGGCTCAAGTCTTCTTTCAAGAGGCTCAGGCCTCCTTCCAAGAGGCTCGTAAGCCTCCTTTCAAGAGGCTCAGAAGACTCCTTTCAAGAGGCTCAGAGCTCTTCCAAGAGACTCGAAAGCTTTCTCCCAAGAGGCTCGGAAGTCTCCTTCCAAGAGGCTCAAAATCCCTTCTCTCAAATGGGACAGAGTCCTCGTTCCAAGAGGCTCAGAAGCCTCCTTCCAAGTGACTCGAAAGCCTTCTCCCAAGAGGCTCGGAAGCCATCTTCAAAGAGGCTCAGAAGTCTCCTTCCAAAAGGCTCAAATCCCTTCTCTCAAGTGGGTCAGAAGCCTTCTTCCAAGAGGCTCAGAAGCCTCCTTCCAAAAGGTCGGAAGCCTCCTTCCAAGAGGCTCGGAAGAAACCTCCTTCCAAGAGGCTCAGAAACCTCCTTTCAGGAGGTCGGAAAGCCTTCTTTCAAGAGGCTCGGAAACCTCCTTCCAAGAGGCTCGGACACCTCCTTTCAAGAGGCTGGGAAACCTCCTTTCAAGAGGCTCGGAAACCTCCTTCTAAAAGACTCAGAAGCCTCCTTCCAAGAGATCCGAAAGCCTCCACCCAAGCGGCTCGGAAGCCTCCTGGCAAGAGGCTCGGAAGCCTCCTGTCAAGAGGCTCGAAAACCTCCTTCCAAGAGGCTCGAAAACCTCCTTCCAAGAGGCTCGGAAGCCTCCTTCCAAGAGGCTTGCAAGTATCCTTCCAAGTGACTCAGAAGCCTCGTTCCAAGAGGCTCGGAAGCCTCCTTCCAAGAGGCTCGGAAACACGTCTTTCTAGTGGCTCGGAAACCTTCTTCGAAGAGGCTCGGAGGCCTCCTTCCAAGCGGCTAGGAAGCCTCCTTCCAAGCGACTCTGAAGCCTCCTTCCAAGCGGCTCGGAAGCCTCCTTTCAAGAGGCTCGGAAGCCTCCAATCAAGAGGCTCGGAAGCCTACTTTCAAGTGGCTCGAAAGCCTGCTTTCAAGAGGCTCGGAAGCCTGCTTCCAAGAGGCCCGGAAGCCTTTTTTCAAGAGGCTCGGAAGCCTCCTTCCAAGATACTCGGAAGCCTCCTTTCAAGAGGCTCGGAAGCCTCCTTTCAAGAGGCTCGGAAGCCTCCTTTCAAGAGGCTCGGAAGCCTCCTTTCAAGATACTCGGAAGCCTCCTTTCAAGATACTCGGAAGCCTCCTTTCAAGATACTCGGAAGCCTCCTTTCAAGAGGCTCGGAAGCCTCCTTCAAAGAGACTCGGAAGCCTACTTCAAAGAGGCTCTGAAGCCTCATTTAAAAAAGCTCGGAAGCCTCCTTTCGAAAAGTTCGGAAACCTAATTTTAAAAGGCTTGCAAGTCTCCTTCCAAGTGACTCGGAAGCCTCGTCCCAAGCGTCTCGGAAGCCTCCTTCCAAGACTATAGAGCCTCCTTCCAAGAGACTCGGAACCATCATTCCAAGAGGCTCGGACGCCTTACTTTTAGAAGCTCGGAAGTCTCCTTTCAAAAAGCTCGTAAGCCTCCTTCCAAGAGGCTTGGAAGCCCCCTTCAAGAGGCTCGAAAGACTCCTTCCAAGAGGCTCCAAGTCCCCTTCCAAGAAGCTCGGAAGTCTCCTTCCAAGAGGCTCATAAACATCTTTCCAAGATGCTCGGAAGCCTCCTTCCATTACGCTCGGAAGCCTGCTTTCAAGAGGCTCGGAAGCCTGCTTTCAAGAGGCTCGGAAGCCTCCTCTCAAGAGGCTCGGAAGTGTCCTTTCAAGAAGCTTGGAAGCCTTCATTCAAGAGGCTCGGAAGCCTTTTTTCAAGAGGCTCGGAAGCCTCCAAGAGGCTCGGAAGCCTCCTACGAAGAGGCTCGGAAGCCTCCTTTCAAGAGGCTCATGAGCCTCTTTTTTAGAGGCTCTGAAGCCTCATTTGAAAAAAATCGGAAGCCTCCTTTCGAAAGGCTCGGAAACCTCATTTTAAGAGGCCTGGAAACCTCTTTTTGAGAGGCTTGCAAGTCTCCTTCTAAGAGGCTCGGAAGCAACCTTCCAAGATGCTCGGAAGCCTCCTTCTAAGAGACTCGAAAGCCTCCATTCAAGAGGCTCGGAAGCCTTCTTCAAAGAGGCTCGGAAGCCTCCTTCCAAAAAACTCGGAAGCCTCCTTTCAAGAGGCTCAAAATCCCTTCTCTCAAGTGATTCGGAAGCCTCGTTCCAAGAAGCTCGGAAGTCTTCTTCGAAGAGGCTGGGAACCCTTCTTGGAAGAGGCTCGGAAGCCTCTTTTCAAGAGACTCGGAAGCCTCTTTTTTAAAGGCTCTGAAGCCTCATTTGAAGTAGTTCGGAAGCCTTATTTAAAGAAGCACGGAAGCCTGCTTTCGAAAGACTCGGAAGCCTCATTTCAAGAGGCTTGGAAGCCTTCTTTTAAGAGGCTCGGAAGTCTTTTTTCAAGAGGCTCAGTAGTCTCCTTTTAAAACGCTCAGAAGTCTCTTTTCGAGAGATTCGGAAGCGTCCTTCCAATAGGCTTGGAACCCTCCTTTTTAGAGGCTCTGAGGCCTCATTTGAAGAAGCTCAGAAGTTCCCTTTCGAAAGGTTCGGAAGCCTCATTTTAAGAGGCCTGGAAGCCTCTTTTTAAGAGGCTCCAGAGTCTCCTTCCAAGATGCTCGGAAACCTCCTTTAAGAGGGTTGAAAGCCTTCTTTCAAGAGACTCGGAAGCCCCCATTCTTCAAGAGGCTCGGAAGCCATCTTTCAAAAGGCTCGGAAGCCTCCTTTCACGAGGCTCAGAAGGGGGCTCGGAAGTCTCCTTTCAAGATGCTCGGAAGCCTTCTTGCAAAAGGCTCGGAAGCCTTCCTACAAGGGGCTCGGAAGCCTCCTTCCAAGAGGCTCGGAAGCCTCTTTCAAAAAGGCTCGGAAGCCTCCTATCAAGAGGCTCGGGAGCCTCTTTTTTAGAGGCTCTGAAGCCTTATTTGAAGAAGCTCGGAAGCCTCCTTTCGAAAGGCTCGGAAGCCTAATTTTAAGAGGCCCGGAAGCCTCTTTTTAAGAGGCTCGCAAGTCTCCTTCCAAGAGGCTCGGAAACCTCCTTCAAGAGGGTTGGAAGCCTCCTTTAAAGAGACTCGGAAGCCCCCTTTCTTCAAGAGGCTCGGAAGCTCCCTTCAAAAGGCTCGGAAACCTACTTTCACGAGGCTCAGAAAAAGGCTAGGAAGTCTCCTCCTCGGAAGTTTTCTTTCACGAGGCTCGTATGCTTTCCTCCAAGAGGCTCAGAAGTCTCCTTCCAAACTATGGAACCTCCTTCCAAGAGGCTCGGGAGCATTATTCCAAGAGGCTCGGAAGCATTATTCTAAGAAGCTCAGGAAGCATCATTCCAAGAGGCTCAGAAGCCTTCTTTTTAGAAGCTCGAAAGTCTCCTTTCAAAAAGATCGGAAGCATTCTTCCAAGAGGCTTGGAAGCTCCCCTTCAAGAGGCTCGAAATCTCCTTCCAAGAAGCTCCAAAGTCTCCTTTCAAGAGGCTCGGAAGTCTCCTTCGAAGAGGCTCATGTCAAAACAATTATAATGTCTGCAAAGTTTCGACCACATGAAGCAACCTTCCTCAATGTATTCATTTGTTTTAGTCAGTTATTGTATAGTTTCCATAACAAAAAGTTCGTAGACCTAATACCGTTCCTGGAACGGCTGTTTGTTATCGGTAGAGGAATAAGCTCCAAGAGCCAGAAGGAGAAGCGGTAAAATCCCAAGGGCACTGGTCTAACGAGGTTTGCCACCGAGTGTTGCAGTCCCAAGCTCGTTATATGAGGGAGGATTTCGGACCTCTTTTATAGGCAAACGTGTACTTACTTACTTATGGGTCCTGTACACCTTCAGTAGTGGTGCAAAGGGCCGACTTGAAAGATCTCCCTCCTGAGCGACGCTCAGCTATCGCTTTAACCAGGTAAATGTGGGAGTAACTTTTAAAGCAATATTATCCCTCACTATTTAACCAAGCAGATTGTCAATGGAAGTTGACCACGGAAAGCCACCCAAAGACATTCCATGAGAAAAACCCACCGAGTAGCCGACTAAAGTCTCTGCTGCAAGGCCAATGACGATTGCCCTGGAAGGCCGCTAATGGATCACTCACGACCGAATTTTACTTAGCGATGTATATATTCTTAGACGCCAGTACCAAACAGCTTTAGCTTGAATCAGAAAAATTATTTAAGCTCTTTTCGTGGAATGTCTTCAACAGTCTAAGACGAGTTTAGTACTTTCCATTTTTTTTCCACCACGTTTTGTTATCTTTACAGATACGTATTTCAACCTCAACTGTCAACGACTCGAGTCGAGTACGAGACACTGAAGACGGCCTCACAGTTGAGGTCGCAATACGTATCTGTAAAGATAACAAAGCGTGGTGGAATTTAATGGAAAGTACTAAACTCGTCTTGAGTGTCTTTTCGGTGTCCGGCATTTGGCCAAGCGTTATTTGGCCGAATGTCGTTTGGTCAAATGGGTCGTTTGGCCAAATAGGAGAACTGTTCCGTTTTCCATCTTACTGAACATATATTCTATACGACGTCGAGAAACAAAGAAATATAGCACCAATTGTGTTGCATCTTTTTGCTAACATGCGTGCTCACTGCTGAAAAATCAGAAAAATGAGAAACAAATCAAATTCCTTTTCATTGCTTTGTTTGTGAGATATGAGAAATCAGAAATAAAAATCTAGAAGTGAGAAATGAGCAATAGGAGTTGACATTTGAGAAGTAGAAAATTATAAATAAGTAGTGAGAAATAAGTAATGAATAATGAGAAGTGCTGAATGAGAAATGAAAATAAAATTATAAGAAATGAAAAGTAAGAAGTTTGAAGTAAAGAATTGGAAATTAGGTGTGAGTGGAAGTAAGAAATGACAATTAAGAAATAAGAATTGAAAAGTGAGAAAATAATCCTAATTCCTGCTTACTTTTGGATTTTTCCTTATTCTTCCTTCCTTCTTTCTAATCCTTTTCTCTTTTTACCTCTTCCTTACTTCCTTCTTCTTTTCCCCTTCTTTCTTCTGTCTTGCTTCTTAAATCTTGTTCTTACTCCCCAATTATCATCTCTCATTTCCCACTTCCCACCCATCACATTTTACTCATCACCACTCACTTCTCATTCTCTTTTCTCATTTCTCACGTCCCTTTTATAATTTCTCACTTCCCTTTTCACATTTGTCTCTTCGCACTTCTTTTCTCATTTTTCATTTCTATTTCCAGACTTCTCAATTCTCAATTTTCAGTTGAATAAGTTCAACTGTTCAAATAAAAGGTATTCGGCCAAATAACCTTTTCAACCTAATCACTTGATGCAATTCACCCTGACATGTAACGTTTGCCTTTTTGTCTATAAAGCGAACCATTTACCATTCGTGCTGACTGGATAATGCTGATTTCCTTTGACTTCCTGGAACTCGCATGTTTCTGGGTCAGTGGTCACGTACGCAATGTCGCCCATGTCGTATTCTACTCGCTGACTGGTAATGATTTTAAACTATCGTAACAACTGCTACAACAATTTCATCATTCTCGAAAAAACAATTTTAATTTCGCAACCTCTTCCAGAAAATTGCCCCATTTCCAGCCAGACCGACCGTGTGTGCGCGCTGTACACTGAAGCTGGCGCCTCTCTCACTCTCTATCGATTCACCACCATTTGGATTCACAAATCTGGGTTTGTTTTGATAATCGGAATCGTTCTGCTCCGGTTGCTATTTGATTGGCCCGTCCATCCGTCCGCCAATCCGCATTAGCTATGTGCGGTCGGTACGGAAAAGCACAATCTGCCTACATCCGTCCGCCCGACGACTGCCCGCCCCGTATACTACAATAATAATAATAATCGGTCGTCATCGTCACATGCATGTTGCACAGACAAACAGACGTAGCACTTAACGAATTGCAATCGTTCGATCAACCAGCTCATAACAGTTTTGTTGAAAACTGAACGAGGTGCTTAGCAAATCGACACAGAGTTTGCATTTTTCCGAGACCTAAATTTTACGCAAATTTTGCATTTGCTTTATAGGATTGGTGAGTTATTGGTTTATAAATCTTCACAGGGAAAACTTGCACAAAACATATTTTGTAAAAAATAGATACTAGATTTGTAATTCAACAATAGTTATTCAGTAGAAGTGCACTTTTAGTTTTACATCCATTTATCTGTACACGTACAGTGTACAAACGACAGCAATCTATTTATATGTGGGGATGATGGCGAGGGATTCACAGCAGCAGCAGCACCACCAGCAATAGCGCAGAGATTGAAGGTCAACTGGACCTGTGTTTTGTGCTTGCGAGTGAGTGATTATTTATTTGCAGAGATTCGATCATTTGAAGACTATTTTTAGTCATCCACCGAACGAACGAGGGGATGAAGCATTTCCTAATGCAGATTGACACCACCAACGAGGTTTGGGATAGAGAATGCGCGGATTAGCAATAACTCAGTCTCAGATATGGTCAAGATGGGAACGTACTTCGCAAAAAAAGCTCATCTTATAGAAAATCTGTGTCATCATCGTTTTCGTTGCTATTGTTGTTGTCGTCGTCGTCGTCATCATCTCTATCGGCAAACTATAGTAGTCGAGAGGAAGATTGATGTCACGTCGACGTCGTCAGATAATTGTAATTTTTCTGATTGTGGTGGAGGAACATAGTTTGCAATTACCTGTCCGCATCCATAGTCAATCATCATCTACCCCTGTGAAACGGGTGTTCTACACCGGAGTTGACGAGAATTTATTACAAGTTTTGGGATACTGCATCATGCTTATGTTTATCGAATATTAACGATTACGAATTATAATTATAACATCTCTTTTAATGCTTCAAATAGCATTCAAAAACGTTTAAAGCTAACATCAAAATGTCAAGTAGTTCGCATCATACGCATGGAAAGCTTTAAACAAATGTTTGGCATATTTCATCTTAGAAAAGTTGACTAGAAAATTTTGTTTTTATATGATAATCTTGAAAGCTTCTGTGGACAAACATTTTACATGCCTACACAATTTTTCAATGAGACTCATGATTATCTCGGAAGTTGTTCACAGATTTATTCGAAAGTGTACCGAAGAAATGCAATTCCAATAAAGCCTATTTAAAGCCGTAAAAATCACCAACCCCATTTGCGCGCGCTCCGAATATCATCACCCTCACGGTTTTTGCCATCATTTCTACGATCGTGATGTTCGCCCCCAACAACCGTGTGTGTGTACCAATGAAAATAATGGTAATTGCATCATTTGTATGCTGCAAATATTGAATCAGATTGCCGACGACGAGTGCTGCTGGCCGGACCGGGGCCGCGGGTCGTGCCAACACTGACCAACTGACTGACTGCAAAGATTGAATAATGATGCGAACCCCCCCGCCCCGATTGGATTCCAAACCGAAATATGGCCATTGCATTGTTTGCTGTCAGTGAAGTTTCGTATCATACCCAAATCCGCATCTCGACCGTATGTCGATTTTTTTTTTGCGTTTGCGTGCGTGAATTACGCCCGGCCTTGAGAGCGGTGGTGGTTCGGAATCGCGCGCGCACGAGAGCGATTTAAGGTGCGCGATCTACCTACAACACAGCGAAACCGATTGATATGAGGTCACATGGCCAGCCATCATCATCACCCATCGTCGACGTGCCGTACTGCCGGGGGAACGGGAGGTGGTCTCGACCTGGTTTCGTTTGCATTTTTCTCATTATTATTGAGAAGAGGTCGTCGAAGCGATATTGTTCTGCCTCATGTGGACATTGAACTGCCAATCACTTGACGGAATGAAATTTACCGAACGGCACCGATAAGAAATCGCATTGCTGGAGTTACATCATTGTTGTCGAATAACTTCTCATCTTGACCACACCATTGGCATTTAGGGACGCGTCATCGGAGGAATTTGTGATTCATAGCACCGCCGGTGATTGTGTCCTAATGATAAAGGCATTCTTAGCGATGATTCCTTAGCTTGTTTATTGCAACCGGAGCTGTGAAACAGGAATTCACCTACGCAAGCCCTGCTGCTATAGGACGGGGCAATAAATTCCAGCCGCGCGCAAAGGTGACACACTGAGAAACGGTGATGGATTGTCGTCGTTATTGGAATGATAGAAACGTGAAAGTGATTTAAGTTTTTATTATGAAGATAGCGACTCTAAAGGGCACGGTTTAGTTTACCTGTTGGTATGATGGGATAACCCCAGAAAGGTGTGCTTGAGATGGATATAACCCAAGTGCACCAATAAGGGTGATGCGTACCCACGTTTTTGCGATTTCAAACGGTTTTTATACAGGTCAGCCTCGTTATAAGACAACTTTTTTTCGTTTCGTTGCTTTATATAGAAGTTACGTGAATCATGAAGTTTTTTTTTGAATCGGTCATGGCCTTTGTGACATCTATTATTAATATCAATATTTTGATTTTTTTTTCTTGAATATAGTTTCAACTTAAACTAGCTACGCAGTCTTTAAAGATTGAAACAAGATTTTTATTTGTCCAACGTTTCGACACGGAGTTGGTGTCTTCTTCAGGGGAAAAATAATATGTTTGTTCCTTGTTCCAGACACCAACCCTGTTGGGGTTTAAATAACAATAAACAGTCGATCCTGACGATGATCCTTCTCAAAATATGGTGCACGGATCACTGTTTACTCTTATGGTGAACAATCCAGATCAAAAAATCAGAAGGGTTGTGTACAAGACACGACTAGAGCTGTGTTCCATCAGGAATTCCTCAGAACGCTCCTCAAAGAATTTCTTCGGAACTTCCTCCAGAAATTTCTTCGGAAGTTCCTCCAGGAATTCCTCCGGAAATTCCTCCAGATATTCCTCCAAGAATTCCGCCGGAAATTCCTCCGGAAATTGCTCCGGGAATTCCTCCGGAAGTTCCTCCGGGAATTCCTCCGGAAGTTCCTCCGGGAATTCCTCCGGAAGTTCCTCCAGGAATTCCTCCGGAAGTTCCTCCGGGAATTCCTCCGGAAGTTCCTCCGGGAATTCCTCCGGAAGTTCCTCCGGGAATTCCTCCGGAAGTTCCTCCGGGAATTCCTCCGGAAGTTCCTCCGGGAATTCCTCCGGAAGTTCCTCCGGGAATTCCTCCGGAAGTTCCTCCGGGAATTCCTCCGGAAGTTCCTCCGGAAGTTCCTCCGGGAATTCCTCCGGGAATTCCTCCGGAAGTTCTTCCGGGAATTCCTCCGGAAGTTCCTCCGGGAATTCCTCCGGAAGTTCCTCCGGGAATTCCTCCGGAAGTTCCTCCGGGAATTCCTCCGGAAGTTCCTCCAGGAATTCCTCCGGAAGTTCCTCCGAATTCCTCCGGAAGTTCCTCCGGGAATTCCTCCGGAAGTTCCTCCGGGAATTCCTCCGGAAGTTCCTCCGCGAATTCCTCCGGAAGTTCCTCCGGGAATTCCTCCGGAAGTTCCTCCAGGAATTCCTCCGGAAGTTCCTCCGGGAATTCCTCCGGAAGTTCCTCCGGGAATTCCTCCGGAAGTTCCTCCGGGATACCTCCAGAAGTTCCTCCGGGAATTCCTCCGGAAGTTCCTCCGGGAATTCCTCCGGAAGTTCCTCCACGAATTCCTCCGGAAGTTCCTCCACGAATTCCTCCGGAAGTTCCTTCGTGAATTCCTCCGGAAGTTTTTTCGAAAATTTCTCCGGAAGTTCCTTCGGGAATTCCTCCGGAAGTTCCTCCGGGAATTCCTCCGGAAGTTTCTCCGGGAATACCTCCGGAAGTTAGTCTGGGAGTTTCTCCAGGAATTCCTCCGGAAGTTCCTCCGAGAATTCCTCTGAAAGTTCCTCCGAGAATTCCTCCTCCGGAAGCTCCTCCGGGAATTCTTCCAGAAGTTCCTTCGGGAACTCCTCCGGATGTTCCTTCAGGAATTCCTCCAGGAATTTCTTCGGAAGTTCCTCCAGAAATTCCTCCGGAAGTTCCTCCAGGAATTAATTCCTCCAGAATTTCCTAGGGGAGTTCCTCCACTAGTTACTCAATGAATTACTCCGGAAGTTCTTCCAGGAATGCCTCCGTAAGCTCCTCCAGGAATTTCTCGCCGGAAGTTGTTTCAGGAATTATTCCGGAACCTTTAATCCAGGAATTCCTCCAGGAATTCTTCCGGAAGCTTCTCAATGAATTTTCAGGAACTTCTCCAGAAGTTCCTCCAGAAATTCCTCCAGATCCTCGGGAAGTTCCTCCAGGAATTCCTTGGTCCCTCAAAAGTTTTTTCAAGAATTCCTCCAGAAAATGTTCGGGAAGTTCCTCCATGAACTTTTGCAGAAAGCCTTTTCAGTATTTTTTCAAGAATCTTCTCAAGCAATTTCTCTGAAAGTTTCTCCAAGAGCTCTTCCTGGAGTTCCCAAAACAAAAACAATTCAAATTTATCCAGCAATTCCTTATGGAAGTTTTTTTCAAGAATTTCTTCTGTAGTTTCTCCAGGAATTCCTCCAGAAGATCCTCCAAGAATTATTCGGGAAGCTTCTCCAGGAATTCCTCGAAAGGTTGCCCCAAGAATACTTTTTGGAACTTCTGACAAAATCCATCCAATTTCCTCCAGCAAATCCTAAGGAAGTTTCTCCAAAAATGTCTTCGTTCGGAAGATTATCCAGGATTTTTTTTTCTGAAGTTCCAAGAATTCCAAGAATTCCGCCGGAAATTCCTCCGGAAATTGCTCCGGGAATTCCTCCGGAAGTTCCTCCGGAAGTTCCTCCGGGAATTCCTCCGGAAGTTCCTCCGGGAATTCCTCCGGAAGTTCCTCCGGGAATTCCTCCGGAAGTTCCTCCGGGAATTCCTCCGGAAGTTCCTCCAATTCCTCCGGAAGTTCCTCCGGGAATTCCTCCGGAAGTTCCTCCAATTCCTCCGGAAGTTCCTCCGGGAATTCCTCCGGAAGTTCCTCCAGAATTCCTCCGGAAGTTCCTCCGGGAATTCCTCCGGAAGTTCCTCCGGGAATTCCTCCGGAAGTTCCTCCGGAGTTCCTCCGGAAGTTCCTCCGAATTCCTCCGGAAGTTCCTCCGGGAATTCCTCCGGAAGTTCCTCAGGAATTCCTCCGAAGTTCCTCCGAATTCCTCCGGAAGTTTCTCCAGAATTCCTCCGGAAGTTCCTCCGAATTCCTCCGGAAGTTCCTCCGGGAATTCCTCCGGAAGTTCCTCCGGGAATTCCTCCGGAAGTTCCTCCAGGAATTCCTCCGAAAGTTCCTCCAGGAATTCCTCCGGAAGTTCCTCCGGGAATTCCTCCGGAAGTTCCTCCGGGAATTCCTCCGGAAGTTCCTCCGGGAATTCCTCCGGAAGTTCCTCCGGGAATTCCTCCGGAAGTTCCTCCGGGAATTTCTCCGGAAGTTCCTCCGGGAATTCCTCCGGAAGTTCCTCCGGGAATTCCTCCGGAAGTTCCTCCGGGAATTCCTCCGGAAGTTCCTCCGGGAATTCCTCCGGAAGTTCCTCCGGGAATTCCTCCAGGAATTCCTCCGGAAGTTCCTCCGGAAGTTCCTCCGGGAATTCCTCCGGGAATTCCTCCGGAAGTTCCTCCGGGAATTCCTCCGGAAGTTCCTCCGGGAATTCCTCCGGAAGTTCCTCCGGGAATTCCTCCGGAAGTTCCTCCGGGAATTCCTCCGGAAGTTCCTCCGGGAATTCCTCCGGAAGTTCCTCCGGAATTCCTCCGGAAGTTCCTCCGAATTCCTCCGGAAGTTCCTCCGGGAATTCCTCCGGAAGTTCCTCCGAATTCCTCCGGAAGTTCCTCCGGGAATTCCTCCGGAAGTTCCTCCGGGAATTCCTCCGGAAGTTCCTCCGAATTCCTCCGGAAGTTCCTCCAAATTCCTCCGGAAGTTCCTCCGAATTCCCCCGGAAGTTCCTCCGGGCATTCCCACGGAAGTGCCTCCGGGAATGCCTCCGTAGCTTCCTCCGGGAATTCCTCCGGAAGTTCCTCCGGGAATTCCTCCGGAAGTTCCTCCGGGAATTCCTCCGGAAGTTCCTCCGGGAATTCCTCCGCAAGTTCCTCCGGGAATTCCTCCGGAAGTTCCTCCGGGAATTCCCCCGGAAGTTCCTCCGGGAATTCCTCCGGAAGTTCCGCCGGGAAGTTCCCCCGGGAGTTCCTCCGGGAATTCCTCCGGAAGTTCCTCGAAAGTTCCTCCAGGAATTCCTCCGGAAGTTCCTCCGGGAATTCATCCGGAAGTTCCTCCGGGAATTCCTCCGGAAGTTCCTCCGGAAGTTCCACCGGGAATTCCTCCGGAAGTTCCACCGGGAATTCCTCCGGGAGTTCCTCCGGAAGTTCCTCCGGGAGTTCCTCCGGAAGTTCCTCAGGAATTCCTCCGGAAGTTCCTCCGAATTCCTCCGGAAGTTCCTCCGGAATTCCTCCGGAAGTTCCTCCGAATTCCTCCGAAGTTCCTCCGGGAATTCCTGCGGAAGTTCCCCCCGGGAATTCCTCCGGAAGTTCCCCCCGGGAGTTCCTGCGGGAGTTCCCCCCGGGAATTCCCCCGGAAGTTCCCCCCGGGAATTCCGGCGGAAGTTCCTCCAAATTCCTCCGGAAGTTCCTCCGGGAATTCCTCCGGAAGTTCCTCCGGGAATTCCTCCGGAAGTTCCTCCGGGAATTCCTCCGGAAGTTCCTCCGGGAATTCCTCCGGAAGTTCCTCCGGGAATTCCTCCGGAAGTTCCTCCGGGAATTCCTCCGGAAGTTCCTCCGGGAATTCCTCCAGAAGATCCTCCAAGAATTATTCGGGAAGCTTCTCCAGGAATTCCTCGAAAGGTTGCCCCAAGAATACTTTTGGAACTTCTGACAAAATCCATCCAATTTCCTCCAGCAAATCCTCAGGAAGTTTCTCCAAAAATGTCTTCGTTCGGAAGATTATCCAGGATTTTTTTTTCTGAAGTTCCAAGAATTCCAAGAATTCCGCCGGAAATTCCTCCGGAAATTGCTCCGGGAATTCCTCCGGAAGCTTCCCCCGGGAATTCCTCCGGAAGTTCCTCCGGGAATTCCTCCGGAAGTTCCTCCGAGGATTCCTCCGGAAGTTCCCCGGGAATCGCTCCGGAAGTTCCCCCGGGAATCGCTCCGGAAGTTCTCCCGGGAATTCCTCCCGAAGGTCCCCCCGAGAATTCCTCCGGAAGTTCCCTCGAGAATCCTTCCGGCAGTTCTCCCGGGAATTCCTCCGGAAGTTCCTCCGGGAATTCCTCCGGAAGTTCCTCCGGGAATCCCTCCGCAAGTTCCTCCAATTCCTCCGAAGTTCCTCCGAATTCCTCCGGAAGTTCCTCCGGGAATTCTTCCGGAAGTCCCTCCGGGAAATCCTCCGGAAGTTCCTCCGGAAATTCCTCCGGAAGTGCCTCCGGCCATTCCTCCGGAAGTTCCTCCGGGAATTCCTCCGGAAGTTCTTCCGAATTCCTCCGGAAGTTCCTCCGGGAATTCCTCCGGAAGTTCCTCCGGGAATTCCTCCGGAAGTTCCTCCAATTCCTCGGAAGTTCCTCCGGGAATTCCTCCGGAAGTTCCTCCAAATTCCTCCGGAAGTTCCTCCGGAATTCCTCCGGAAGTTCCTCCGGGAATTTCTCCGGAAGTTTCCGGAATTCCTCCGAAGTTCCTCCGGAAGTTCCTCCGGGAATTCCTCCGAAGTTCCTCCGAATTCCTCCGGAAGTTCCTCCGGGAATTCCTCGGAAGTTCCTCCGGAAGTTCCTCCGGGAATTCCTCCGGAAGTTCCTCCGAATTCCTCCGGAAGTTCCTCCGAATTCCTCCGGAAGTTCCTCCGAATTCCTCCGGAAGTTCCTCCGGAATTCCTCCGGAAGTTCCTCCGGGAATTCCTCCGGAAGTTCCTCCAGGAATTCCTCCGGAAGTTCCTCCGAATTCCTCCGAAGTTCCTCCAAAATTCCTCCGGAAGTTCCTCCGGGAATTCCTCCGGAAGTTCCTCCGGGAATTCCTCCGGAAGTTCCTCCGAATTCCTCCGGAAGTTCCTCCGGGAATTCCTCCGGAAGTTCCTCCGGGAATTCCTCCGAAGTTCCTCCGAATTCCTCCGGAAGTTCCTCGGGAATTCCTCGGAAGTTCCTCCGGGAATTCCTCCGGAAGTTCCTCCGAATTCCTCCGGAAGTTCCTCCGGGAATTCCTCCGGAAGTTCCTCCAATTCCTCCGGAAGTTCCTCCGAATTCCTCCGGAAGTTCCTCCGGGAATTCCTCCGGAAGTTCCTCCGAATTCCTCCGGAAGTTCCTCCAGGAATTCCTCCGGAAGTTCCTCCAGGAATTCCTCCGGAAGTTCCTCCAGGAATTCCTCCGGAAGTTCCACCGGGAATTCCTCCGGAAGTTCCACCGGGAATTCCTCCGGAAGTTCCACCGGGAATTCCTCCGGAAGTTCCACCGGAAGTTCCTCCGGGAATTCCTCCGGAAGTTCTTCTGGGAATTCCTCGGGGAATTCCTCCGGAAATTCATCCAGAAGTTCCTCCGGGAATTCCTCCGGAAGTTCCACCGGGAATTCCTCCGGAAGTTCTTCTGGGAATTCCTCGGGGAATTCCTCCGGAAGTTCCACCGGGAATTCCTCGGGGAATTCCTCCCGGAATTCCTCCGGAAGTTCCACCGGGAATTCCTCCGGAAGTTCCACCGGGAATTCCTCCGGAAGTTCCACCGGGAATTCCTCCGGAAGTTCCTCCAAATTCCTCCGGAAGTTCCTCCGAATTCCTCCGGAAGTTCCTCCGGGAATTCCTCCGGAAGTTCCTCCGGGAATTCCTCCGGAAGTTCCTCCAGAATTCCTCCGGAAGTTCTTCCGAAATTCCTCCGGAAGTTCCTCCGAATTCCTCCGGAAGTTCCTCGAATTCCTCCGAAGTTCCTCCGGGAATTCCTCGGAAGTTCCTCCGAATTCCTCCGGAAGTTCCTCCGAATTCCTCCGGAAGTTCCTCCTGAATTCCTCCGAAGTTCCTCCGAATTCCTCCGGAAGTTCCTCCGGGAATTCCTCCGAAGTTCCTCCGGGAATTCCTCCGGAAGTTCCTCCGGAATTCCTCCGGAAGTTCCTCCGGGAATTCCTCCGGAAGTTCCTCCGAATTCCTCCGGAAGTTTCTCCAGAAATTTCTCCGGAAGTTCCTACGGGAATTCCTCCGGAAGTTCCCCCGGGAATTCCTCCGGAAGTTCCCCCGGGAATTCCTCCTGGAAGTTCCCCCGGGAATTCCTCCGGAAGTTCCCCCGGGAATTCCTCCGGAAGTTCCACCGGGAATTCCTCCGGAAGTTCCACCAGGACTTCCTCCGGAAATTCCTCCGGGAGTTCCTCAGGGAATTCCTCCGGGAGTTCCCCAGGGAATTCCTCAGGAAGTTCCCCAGGAATTCCTCCGGAAGTTCCTCAGGAATTCCTCCGGAAGTTCCTCAGGAATTCCTCCAGAAGTTCCTCAGGAATTCCTCCGGAAGTTCCTCAGGAATTCCTCCGGAAGTTCCTCAGGAAATCCTCCGGAAGTTCTTCAGGAATTCCTCCGGAAGTTCCTCAGGGAATTCCTCCGGAAGTTCCTCAGGGAATTCCTCCGGAAGTTCCTCAGGGAATTCCTCCGGAAGTTCCTCAGGGAATTCCTCCGGAAGTTCCTCAGGGAATTCCTCCGGAAGTTCCTCCGGGAATTCCTCCGGAAGTTCCTCAGGGAATTCCTCCGGAAGTTCCTCAGGAAATTCCTCCGGAAATTCCTCCGGGAATTCCTCCAGAAGTTCCTCAGGAAGTTCCTCCGGGAATTCCTCCGGAAGTTCCTTCGGGAATTCCTCCGGAAGTTCCTCAGGAAGTTCCTCCGGGAATTCCTCCGGAAGTTCCTTCGGGAATTCCTCCGGAAGTTCCTCCGGGAATTCCTCCGGAAGTTCCTTCGGGAATTCCTCCGGAAGTTCCTCCGGGAATTCCTCCGGAAGTTCCTCCAATTCCTCCGGAAGTTCCTCCGGGAATTCCTCCGGAAGTTCCTCCAATTCCTCCGGAAGTTCCTCCGAATTCCTCCGGAAATTCCTCCGGAAGTTCCTCCGGGAATTCCTCCGGAAGTTCCTCCGAAATTCCTCCGGAAGTTCCTCCGAATTCCTCCGGAAGTTCCTCCAATTCCTCCGGAAGTTCCTCCGGAATTCCTCCGAAGTTCCTCCGGGAATTCCTCCGGAAGTTCCTCCGGGAATTCCTCCGGAAGTTCCTCCGAATTCCTCCGGAAGTTCCTCCGGGAATTCCTCCGGAAGTTCCTCCGGGAATTCCTCCGGAAGTTCCTCCAGAATTCCTCCGGAAGTTCCTCCGGGAATTCCTCCGGAAGTTCCTCCGGGAATTCCTCCGGAAGTTCCTCCGAATTCCTCCGGAAGTTCCTCCGGGAATTCCTCCGGAAGTTCCTCCGAATTCCTCCGGAAGTTCCTCCGGGAATTCCTCCGAAGTTCCTCCGAATTCCTCCGGAAGTTCCTCCGGGAATTCCTCCGGAAGTTCCTCCGGGAATTCCTCCGGAGGTACTTCCCACATCTCCTTTGCAAGTACCTCCGGAAATCCCTCCGGAAGTCCCTCCCGGAGTTCCTCCGGAAGTTCCTCCGGGAATTCCTCCGGAAGTTCCTCCGGGAATTCCTCCGGAAGTTCCTCCGGGAATTCCTCCGGAAGTTCCTCCGGGAATTCCTCCGGAAGTTCCTCCGGGAATTCCTCCGGAAGTTCCTCCGGGAATTCCTCCGGAAGTTCCTCCGGGAATTCCTCCGGAAGTTCCTCCGGGAATTCCTCCGGAAGTTCCTCCGGGAATTCCTTCGGAAGTTCCTCCGGGAATTCCTTCGGAAGTTCCTCCGGGAATTCCTCCGGAAGTTCCTCCGGGAATTCCTCCGGAAGTTCCTCCGGGAATTCCTCCGGAAGTTCCTCCGGAAGTTCCTCCAAAAGTTCCTCCGGAAGCTCCTCCCGGAGTTCCTCCGAAAGTTCCTCCAGGAATTCCTCCGAAAGTTCCTCCGAAAGTTTCTCAAGGAATCATTCCGGAGGATCCTCCAGGAATTCCTCGGAGGGTTCCACAAGAATGTCCTTCAGGAATTCCTCCGGAAGTTACTCAATGAATTCCTCCGGAAGTTCCTTCAGGAATTCCTCTGAAAGTTCCTCCAGGAAGCTCCTCTAGAACTTTCTCCGGAAGTTCCCCCAGGAACTTTTCCAGAAGTTCCTCAAGGAATTCCTCGGGAAGGTCCACCGAAAGTTCTTTCAGGAATTTCTCCAGGAAATGTTCGGGAAGTTCCTCCAGGAGTTTTTGCAGAATGCTTTTCCATGATTTTTTTCAAGAATCCTTTCCAGGAATCCATCGGGAAGTTTATCCAAAGGAATTCCCAAAAAAAAGCATCCAAATTTATCCAGCAATTCCTCATGGAAGTTTTTTCAAGAATTTCTTCTGAAGTTTTTCCAGGAATTCCTCCAAGAATTAGTTTGAAAGTTCCTCCAGGAATTATTCGGGAAGCTTCTCCAGAAATTCCTCGAAAGGCTGCCTCAAGAATTCCTTTTGGAACTTCTGACAAAATCCATCCAATTTCCTCCAGCAAATCCTCAGGAAGTTTCTTAAAAAATGTCTTCGTTCGGACGATTCTCCAGGATTTTTTTTCTGAAGTTCCTTCAAGTATTCCTCCGGTAGTTGCTCCATCATTTTCTTTAGAAGTTTTTGTAAGAATTCCTTAGGATTTTTTCCATGAATTCTTCCAAGGGTTCCACCAGAAACTTGTTGGGGTGCTTCTCCAGAAATTCATCGGGAAGTTTTTCTGGAAATTCTTCGGAAAGTTCTTCCATGTATTCTTCCCGAAAATTTTCTTTCCTACAAAAGTTCCGCCAAAATTGTTCAGGATTTTTTTTTCGTGAGTTTCTTCGTTCTTCAGGGCTAATTCGGGTAATTTCGAGCAGACAATGTCATTAACTGCGGGATTTCGAAATTCATTAGGAAATACTTACTCATTCAATTCCAGTTTCCTCTATGATGTTTCGAGCTTGTTTGCGTTTACCGATATTTCAGCTTAGTATTTCATCAGGTAATATAAGCTCTTTTACATTTTCATCGGTAACATTTTTCACAGTTCTCTGTAAACTATTAAAAAATCACCGATATTCAATAAGTTTATTTACAGTTTCCGAAACCGAAACCGATCACCGATTTTTTTAATAAAATATATTACCGAATTTCGGGCCTCTATTAAAGTGTATATACTTGAAATTTTCACCGATATTCCCACAGAAGCTATTACAGAAATTTCTTCCGAAAGTCCCTCAATTTTTTTCCTTGGTACTGCAGGGGTACTTGAGCCCCTGAAGTTCTTCCTTTAAGGACACTCCTTACGAAATCCAGATGCTCGCATTTTCAAGGGCCCACGGAAGCAACACACAACTGTCATTTTTATAATTTCACGCATGCTGCAAAATGACAGTTGTGCATTGCTTCCGTATTGAGTGGTGGGCCCTTGAAAACGCGAGCACTTCTAAATCTGGATTCCGTGAGGAGTGTCCTTAATTGTTCTGCGGTCTCTCCCTCGAGTTCCTCCGGGAATTCCGCGGAAATTACTTCAAGAATACTTATATAAATCTCTCTACTCCCAAGAAAATTTTCGTTAATTTTTTCAGAAATTTATTTCGAGATTGTTACAAAAATGTACAAAAGCCATGAAACTACTGGTTTAAATTGTTCTTCAATAGCCATCGGCGTGGTAAAAAATATTCGGTTGCGTGAAAAATTTCCATGCAGCGGCGCGCCGACTTATTTTTGTCGTCGGCGGCCGCCTGAGAAAATCAGCGGCGCCGGCTGCGCACAGGTCTTATTTCTACTGAAGTGATTTCTTTGAAAATCACTTTAATCATGATTAAAAAAAATGTTTGAAAAATTCTCCAGAGGATATTTATTTCAAAATTGATCCAAAAATTACTTCGGAAGTTCCCCCTGGAATTGCTTTGGAAGATCCTGAGTAACTTTGTATTTTTTTTTAATACATTCCTGAAGAATTTCCTATATATACTTTGTTTGTATGTTTTAGTTTTTGATTACTTGGCATAATAGCCAAAAGTCCAAAATAAGCAAAGCTGGTGGCATAATTTGGTTAGAACTTCAATATTATGTATAAAGATTTACAAATGTGGTCAACCACAGCATATTACGCTAAGGTTTGAGCCTTAACCTTTTTAAGGCAATTTTGGCTAACAACGTGAAAAAGAACATAACTACAAGGTGCTAAATAATGCTAAACTTTAAAGGTTGATAACAGCTGATCTTTAACTTCAGCGTAATCCCCTGTCAAGCAAGTGATCATTCCGAAGATTCTAGAAGACAACAACACTCTCAATAAGGCGAAAGAAAAAACAATTTATGTGCCACCTTCCTACTAATTTCCAGCGAAAACAAACCCGCAAAGCTGCTGCAGGCAACAATAAAAGAAGAAAACATCGCAAACACGCGATTCTACACCACCACCGCCTTCAACCTCATTCGCCGTGAATCTTCCGTCTTGCGGCGAACGCACACACAAAGCAGATTCCGTCGCGAACAAATCCCAGAGATAATATTCATTACTGTGGGGCTATTACCTTAACGATAAACGACACGCTCTTTCATTCACCCTACCGCCGCGATGGGGCGCTCCGTGCCGGTTTGGAGGTCTAATTGGGGAGAGCAGCAGGTCAAGAACGAGCGCCGGTGGAGGATGCGCGACTACTGGAAAGTCCCACTCGTCTAAACAGAAAATGTAAATATGGTACGGGTATAGAACGACGACATTGGTGCGAAATTGCCGATTGATCCACCTATAGAGATAAGACTACTCGCCAAGGCGACAATGCTCGTAAGCTCGGATTCCCGATTTCCATTCTAAAAATAATCGAAATTATTTGCCTACGTTTTTGAAGTAAAATTATAGCCTGTCAGCAAATGTCTACAAGCAGGTGGGTTTGTACAAAAATGGCAATAACACAACTGCAGCAACCGATGATGTGAGATTCACCGTCTTCTAGTTATTGTTGTCGTTGCCGTCGCAGTTGTCTCTCGATTGGCGGCTTACGTAAGACCGTGGCTGCCGCTCGCTTGTCGTTCCCCCATTTGGAACTGTCTCCGTGGGAAACGAGTGGGAGATGAAGAGGGGAAAAAGCGTGGGCCGTCTCCGGAGGAAGCGGAATTGCGATGAATCAATGCAGCGGATTTATTCGCGTGTTTTCAAAGAGTTTAAACAATTGGATTGAGTCTGATGAAGTTGTTGGATCCATTGGAAGTGGAATTCCATTTCCGAATGATACAGCTGTTGCCTACTTTCAGGATTATTTGAAAGTCTACAAAAAGGATGGGTTTGTTTGACTACTTACCGATTTAGGCATTTTGAATGTATGTTTCAGCTAACTTGGCGAATGAAAAACTACTAAATCCAACACGTTGTTGAAGATCTGTAAAAAAACAATAAAAAAATATGTTAGTCATCGTTGAATATTTGTGAGTTAATGACAAACTGACAACAAAACTATGAATAATACACATGTATTGAAATTAATAAATTCTCCGATAAAATCTCGCCAGTCGCCACAGCCATGACGTCCAATCAGTTCAATCATGCATTATCGCTTTGGCACTACTAAAAACCCGTAACGGTGTTCAAATCATTTTTTACGGCTGGATGACGTGCTGCAGCGAAAGTTGAAGGCCGTTTGTCTCGGGCGGTCCACACCCGAAGGAGAGCGATAAAAATCAAAACATTCACATTCACTTTCGTTGTTGTCATCCGAAGTAGTCCTCAATGACTGTAAACCCCCGGCATAAAATTGCCTTTGTGTGTTCCACTTTCGTGGCCGTTGATCGTCATTAATTAATCATGGCGCGATTCAACGGTTCGATGGAGGTGCAGTTTTTGACTGAAGTGTCTAACTTTTGGAGTTCCTTCAAATTTTCCTTCGAAAATCCCTTCTTGAGAAAATAAAGACAAAACCTACTATACATTAACTTTTGCTATGATCTAGGGAGTGAGTGCCAGTACTAGACCACGTGCGTAGAACCGTCATACTCATCAAATGCTTTAGCCAAGCAAATAGTTGGCATAGCAGAGTGTGATTGATACACACCCTATACAAATCCGCCCATCCCGTTTCTGTACTGGGGACATAGTGTGTGAAGTTCTCGATAATAAACAATGTGGGTGACTGTGGATATACAACAGTAAAGCACATGTGACGATTGGACGAATCAAGCATCCGAAAGATATTAAATTTGCAAAAAAGAGCCAAGAGGTGAAGGTTTTCCGTGAACTTTAAGTGGTCTTGTTGTGTAGAGGTTATCAGCCCTATCTAGAGAGTAGGAGGTTGAGGGTTCAAGTCCCTCCAAGATACGTGGATTCTTTTTCGCAAATTTCTTATCAATTTGTCCATTTCGAAACATGTGCAGCAGGTATGTTTAACAAAAAAATGAAAATGATTTTTGTACGGCCGAGTTTACCGATTAATATGCAATTAACTTCTTGTGGTAATTCTAAAAAATCGTATGGAAATTCCGAAGAAGGAAAGAAAGATATTTCCCAAAAATATCTCTGAAATCAAATTTTTGAACGGGAAAGGGTCGTTTGACCGAAAGACCGACAATATTATTCTACTGAACAAACCATTAAAAGCAGAAACCCATCTGGTCTAATAGGTCATATGGCCCAAACTGTCGTCTGACAAAAAAAATACATTTTTTGTGATATGACCCCTGGTTT
Source organism: Armigeres subalbatus (assembly GCF_024139115.2). NCBI lineage: Eukaryota > Metazoa > Arthropoda > Insecta > Diptera > Culicidae > Armigeres > Armigeres subalbatus. The sequence continues at coordinate 122,236 of NW_026942556.1, forward strand.
GGCCGAAAACTACATTTTTGGTGATAAGACCCATGCAGCAAATGGCATTTCCCACTGTATGACCCATTCCACCAAATGATATTTTCAACCCAATGCCCTTGTCTGCTGAAAGACCATATCGGCCAAACGGCTATTTAGTCAAATAACCTATTCGATCAAACAACGTTTGGCCAAACCGTTTTCAACATAATAACCGTTTCGACCAAACATTCGGAACATTTGAATTCGGCTAGATGACTTTAGGCCAGGTGGCATTCATCCAAATGATTATTCGCTGAATGACTTATGACTTCTGACCAAACTAACATTCCCCTTTTTGAACAATTTCCCGAGGAATTTCCGAAGAATTTCTTATCCGCAATATGTACAAGAATTGGGATTAAGATCTGTACTCAAGGAGAGTTTGGAGTGTCGTAGATGTCGAACGAATTCTGTAGTTTGACTGTAATAATGTAGCGAAGTCCCTTGGAGCTATTCCATCTCATAAAACTAGTAGGGACATCGAAGATCTTCATGTTGATCGATTTGATTATTATGATCTGTACTCAAGGATAGTTTGGCTAGCCTTAGATGTCGAACGAAGTTATAGTATGTCTGTAATTGTGTTACGAGGTACCTTGGAGCTATTCCAACTCATAAAACTAGTGGGGACATCGAAGATCTTCTTGTCAATCGATTTGAATATTAGGATCTGAGCTCAAAGACAGTTTGGAGTGTCGTAGAAGTTCAACGAATTATGTAATGTGTCCATAATGGTGTAACGAAGTCTCGTGGGCAAATCCAACTCATGAAAAGAGTTGGAATCGAAGACATCGAATACCTTGTTGAACGTTTTGAATATCGTTTTGAATATTAAGATCTTTACTCAAGGACAGTTTGGAGTGTCATAGATATTGAACAAATTCTAAGGTGCGTCTGTAATGGTGTCACGAGGTACCTTGGAGCTATTCCAACTCATAAAACTAGTGAGGACATCGAAGATCGCCATGTTGATCGATTTGAATATTAAGATCTGTACTCAAGGATAGTTTGGAGTGTCGTAGATGTCGAACGGATTCTGTAGTTTGTCTGAATTGGTGTAATGAAGTACCGTGATGCTATTCCAACTCATAAAAATAGTTGAGACACTGTGGAGATCTTCATGTTGATCGATTTGAATATTAACATCTGTACTCAAGGACAGTTTGCAGCGTCGTAGATATTGATCGAACTCTGTGGTGTGTCTGTAATGGTGTTACGAGGTACTTTGGAGCTATTCCAACTCATAAAACTAATAAGGACATCGAAGATCTCCATGTTGATCGATTTGAATATTAAGATCTGTACTCAAGGATAGTTTGGAGAGTCGTAGATGTCGAGTGAAGTCTGTAATGTGTCTGTAATGGTGTTACGAGGTACTGTGGAGCTATTCCAACTCATAAAAATAGTGAGGACATCGTAGATCTTCTTGTTGAACTATATGAATATTAGGATCTAAATTCAAGGACGGTTTGGAAAGTCGTAGATATTGAAAAAGATCTGTTATACCACTGGGAAGGCGCAGGATTTTATCATTAAGTGTTTCAATTTCAATTATTTAACAAGAATATGGCAAAGTATGGTGTTGATTCCTAAGAACATCAAAATTACAACTCAAGGATAATTTGTATGCTCTAGATCATCGTAGTGCCCATAACCTGACCTGTGCAATATTTTTCCTGGATGGAGCAGGTAATTTTGAACATTTTTGCTGAAGAAAGCAAGGTTCTATCTCTTAAAACTGATTTTTGATAGCTGATTTTCGTCTTTTGTCATATATGACCCATCCGTATTGAATCGATTAGAATTTCTAGTTGTTCACTTAATTTATTGACCTTTGCACACTTAAATAAGATCATAGCAACCCAAAGACCACAATTTGGTATGTTATTATCACATGTTGTAGCTTTTCCAAGAATTCCTTGGAGTTTAAGCTTTTATCCGCCACGCATAAACTAACATCTATCTCTCTGATTGAAATGGTACATGCTTTCGTACTTCCTACTTTCGGAAGTTCCTCCAGGAAATCCTCCGGAAGTTCCTCCAGGAATTCCTCCAGGAAGTTCCTCCAGGAATTCCTCCGGAAGTTCCTCCAGGAATTCCTCCGGAAGTTTCTCCAGGAATTCCTCCGGAAGTTTCTCCAGGAATTCCTCCGGAAGTTTTTCCAGGAATTCCTTCGGAAGTTTTTCCAGGAATTCCTTCGGAAGTTCCTCCAGGAATTCCTCCAGGAATTCCTCCGGAAGTTCCTCCAGGAATTCCTCCGCAAGTTCCTCCAGGAATTCCTCCGGAAGTTCCTCCAGGAATTCCTCCGGAAGTTCCTCCGGGAATTCCTCCGGAAGTTCCTCCAGGAATTCCTCCGGAAGTTCCTCCAGGAATTCCTCCGGAAGTTCCTCCAGGAATTCCTCCTGAAGTTCCTCCACGAATTCCTCCGGAAGTTCCTCCACGAATTCCTCCGGAAGTTCCTCCAGGAATTCCTCCGGAAGTTCCTCCAGGAATTCCTCCGGAAGTTCCTCCAGGAATTCCTCCGGAAGTTCCTCCAGGAATTCCTCCGGAAGTTCCTCCAGGAATTCCTCCGGAAGTTCCTCCAGGAATTCCTCCGGAAGTTCCTCCAGGAATTCCTCCGGAAGTTCCTCCAGGAATTCCTCCGGAAGTTCCTCCAGGAATTCCTCCGGAAGTTCCTCCTGAAATTCCTCCGGAATATCCTCCAGAAATTATTGCGGAAGTTCCTCCAGGAAATCCTCCGGAAGTTCCTCCAGGAAATCCTCCGGAAGTTCCTCCAGGAAATCCTCCAGAAGTGCCTCCAGAAAATCCTCCGGAAGTTGCTCCAGGAAATCCTTCGGGAAATTTCCTCCAGTTCCTGCAGGAATTCCGAAGGAACTTCAGGAAGAATTCCCGGAGGAACTTCTTGAAGAATTCCCGGAGGAACTTCTTGAAGAATTCCCGGAGGAACTTCTTGAAGAATTCCCGGAGGAACTTCTTGAAGAATTCCCGAAGAAACTTCCGGAGGAATTCCCGGAGGAACTTCTTAAAGAACTCCCGGAGGAACTTCTTGAAGAACTCCCGGAGGAACTTCTTGAAGAATTCCCGGAGGAACTTCTTGAAGAATTCCCGGAGGAACTTCTTGAAGAATTCCCGGAGGAACTTCTTGAAGAATTCCCGGAGGAACTTCTTGAAGAATTCCCGGAGGAACTTCTTGAAGAATTCCCGGAGGAACTTCTTGAAGAATTCCCGGAGGAACTTCCGGGGGAATTCCCGGAGAAACTTCCGGAGGAATTCCCGGAGGAACTTCCGGAGGAATTCCAGGAGGAACTTCCGGAGGAATTCCCGGAGGAACTTCCGGAGGAATTCCCGGAGGAACTTCCGGAGGAATTCCCGGAGGAACTTCCGGAAGAATTTCCGGAGGAATTCCCGGAGGAACTTACGGAGGAATTCCCGGAGAAACTTTCGGAGGAATTCCCTGAGGAACTTCCGGAGGAATTCTCTGAGGAACTTCCGGAGGAATTCCCTGAGGAATTTCCAGAGGAATTCCCTGAGGAACTTCCGGAGGAACTCCCGGAGGAACTTTCGGAGGAACTTCCGGAGGAACTTTCGGAGGAATTCCCGGAGGAATTCCCGGAGGAACTCCCGGACTCTTGTTTGTGTTATCTATCTTATTATTTGTCTTATTTGTCTTATTCCCGGAGGAACTTCCGGAGGAATTTATTTTTCTTATTTATCTTATTTGTCTTATTTGTATTATTTGTCATATTTGTTTTATCTGTCTTATTTGTTCTATTTGTCTTATTTGTTCTATTTGTCTTATTTGTTCTATTTGTCTGATTTGTCTTATTTCTCTTATTTCTTTTATTTGTCTTTATTGTCTTATTTGTCTTATTGGTCTAATTTGTCTTATTTGTCTTATTTGTTTATATTTATCTTATTTGTCTTATTTTTCATATTTGTCTTATTTCTCTTATTTCTTTTATTTGTCTTATTTGTGCTATTTACACCAGCACCACTTTTATTACCCAAATTCTTTTTAAAGCTTGTTTGGAAACCTTGTACACAAACCCACTCACGATATTTTCTTATGTTTTTCTAGAAACGGCTCATGTTTTCATTTTCCAAAACCAGCTGGAGTTTGTTTATCGCTCTATCGATAGAGCGCTATTTTCGAACGAAAATGTCTATAACTCGAAATTGGGAAGGAATTTCGCCAATCCCCGCTGACAATCTTTTTGGAGTGATCAAGGAATGTTCCAAGAGAATTTCGTGGACCTACTATTTCTCAAATTGCTCTAAATACTGAACTATTGTACAACTGACATTTTTTGCTTCTCAGTACCTCTCTCCAATGATTTGAGCCATAAAGGAACCAAATTTTACATAATCCAACTGGCAAATAAATTGAAATTTTTCAACGATCATTTTGGTGCAATAAAAAGTTCATGTATCCGCATAAATGTTTGAAGGAAAGCCTTTTTACTTTAAGCAAGTTTTCGAAATTCCATAAAAAAAATATCATTGTGAGAGTGAAGCCAACAACATATTTTCTCATGACGCACGGCCGGAAAGGAGCGATGAGAACGATCAATCTTGTATCTAGCGGGACACCAGAAAATAGCGCATTCACATTTGCAAACACGAAGCTTCCAAATACATATATAAATTGAAATCAAATATTGGAAGAATGTATTATGTATTACAATGTATTACTTCAGGAAATCCTCTGTATACCCTTCCAGGAGTTCCTCCGGTTATTTCTCCATGAGTTCATCCGCACATTCCTCCAGCAAATAATCCGGGAATTCCTCCAGAAATTATTCCAGATATTCGTTCAGGAATTCCTTCGGATATTCCTCCAAATATTCCTTCGGATATTCCAAATATTTCGTCCGAATTCTTTCGGATATTCCTCCAGAAGTTCCTACGGGTATTTCTCCAGGACTTCCTTTGGAAATTCCTCCAGGAATTTCTCCGGATATTCAACTAGGAAGTCTACTGGATATTCCTCACGGAATTCGTCTGGTATTTCTCCAGGAGTGCCTCCGGATATTCCTCCAGATGTTCATTCGAATATGTTTCCAGGAATTCTTCCGGATATTCCTCCATAAATTCGTCAGGATATTCGTCCAAGAATTCCATCGAATATTCCTCCGGATACGTTCGACTGGATATTCCTCCAGAAACTCCTCCGGAATTCCTTCGGATATTCCTCGGAAATATTCTCCAGGAATTTCTTCGAATATTTCTCCAAAATATTCCTTTGAATATTCCTCCAGAAATTCGTCCAAGAATTCCTCCGGATATTCCTCAATGAATTCCTCCGTATATTTCACTCGAAACTCCTTCACATATTCCTATGGAAATTCTTCCTCCAGGAATACAGTCAAACTTCCATGAGTCGATGTTCTATGACTCGATATCGACTCATGGAGGCAAATTATTTCATATTAAAAAATATTTTCTTGGTTACTATGATGGTCCCTTCAAACAGCTTTCCAAGGATTTATGTTCCACATCTCGCTATTTCTATGAGTCGATGGTCCCTTCAATATCGACTCATGTAGGTTTGACTGTAGTTCCGGATATTTCTTCAGGAATTCCACTGGATATTGCCCAGGAATCCTGGAATAATATGCAAAGGATTTGTGGAGGAATATCCGGAAGATTATCGGGAGAAATTGCTGGAGAATTATCCGAAAGAATTCCTGAAGAAATATCCGGAGGAATTCCTGGGGAATATCAAGAGAAATTCCTGAAGGAAAATACGAATGATTTCATGAAGAAATATTCAAAACAATTTCTGGAGGAATATTTGGACGAATTCCTAGAGAAATATCTGGAGTTTTTGAAAGATTTTTCATGGAGGAATATTCGGAGGAATTCCTGGAGTAATGTTTGGAAAAAATCCCGAAAGAATATTTGGAGGAAATCCAGCATTCCTGAAAAAATATCCGGAAGATTTCCTTAAGAAGATTTCAGGAAGGAATTTCCGGAGAAATAACAGATGGAATATTTGGCGAATTGCTGGCGAATTGTCTTATTTGTCCTGTTTGACTTATGTGTCTTATCGGTCTTACTTGTTCGTTGTATTTCACATCCTTGCTTCACCAGCATCTCGATCATCACTCGAATCCTGCTTATTTGTAACTTTCGTAGGGTAAGGTGGGGTAAGCTGGGTCACGGTGTAAGATGGGTCAGTGCTGCTTTTGAGCAGCTTATACACACGCAGATATTATGCCTTTGTAAGAATAATTTGGTTCTACTTTACAGGGTTGTTACGGAGATCCTGAAATATTTTCCGCGCCAAATCCGCGCCGACTAAAATCAAATCCGCGCCATTTCCGCGCGACATGAAACCCATTCCGCGCCAAATATGGGCGATCGAGATCTAAATTCTAAGCAAATACACGTTAAATGTCTTCTCAAAAATTTCTTTTTTTACAATTATTACTGATTTTAAATATGATTTAAAACTGCAACATATGTTTGTATCAAAATGCTAATAGGACTAATAAACCGGCAGTAAATATAACAACCCTTCTAAATGGCCTTATTCGCCACTAGAAGTACTGAATCCAAGAGAACAAGACTTAAACAGTCAAAACTATTTGCATAAGCACCGCTTTTTGGATTAGATGATGGCTTTGGCATGATTTGTTCCGTTATTATCAGTTTTTTTTGTTGATAGAACTTTATAAAATTCTGCACAAGGTACGTTTATTACAAATGAATGTTAAGGCCAGATTTGATCATAATTGATTAAAGATAAACGTGCCAAATATTAAAATATCTGGCAAAACCGCAATTTTCTTTAAAGTAATTAATTAGGCAGCTTTGTTGTAGTTATTGATCACAAGACAAACTTGCTTAGATATTAAGGAATAAGACAATGAAGCTCCGTTTTTTAAACAAAACGTCTGTTAAACAAAGATTTGAACTCAGATCAAGAAACAAAAAATACAAAATCTAACATAGTTTCTCAAGTTTCTTCAAAATTCCAGAGGAATATTTTTAGAAATTTCAGAAGAAATTTCTTTGGAAATACGGCAGAATAATTTGCGTAAAGTCCAACAGAAATTAGTCCGTTATTTCTCCTTCAATTCTTGTAACAAGCTTTTCTAAAAATTCACGCAGTCTTTTTTACCATTCTTACTGGAATTTCATTTAAAAACTCCGAGAACTCCTGTAGAAATTCATTTTTCGTGCGCCGATTCATCCCAAAGATTTCTGCGGGTCATCCTCCGGAAATTTTCATGGAAATGTTTGCCGAATTCCAACTGCCCTTGGATCTGCTGAAGTGCAGAAGTTGCTCCAAATTGTCTGTGGATATTCTTCCAAGAACATCTGTGGAAATTTCTCCGAGTATTTTTACAAAAATTCCCCTAGGAAACTATTTTGTAATTCATTTGGGAATTTTGTCGCGAGTTCAAGTAAATTCTCTACAAATAACCTGAAGATATTCCTTCAGAGCTTACTTGCAGAAATCCCTTCATGATTCCTACGGAAATCGCTTTAGAAATTCTTGCAGAAATTGATTAGTGACTTCCTGCGGAAAAACTTCCGGTTCAATTTTTGAGCACTTATTAAAGAAATATCTGTGACCATCGCTATAACTCTTTTGTAAATTCAAGACGGTATTCTTTTCGATTTTCTATAGTCATTCCTGCGGTCACCGCTCCAGGAACCTCCTCCTATATAATCTTTATAATTTTTCGGGTTTTTAATGCTGCAGAAATCCTCTTTACGCTGTGGAAATTTATTTGCAAGGAATATATACAAGGATCATCATAGGGTCCTTGTGGAAATTTCTTTAGGAAGTTTCTTCGTTTTCTTTTGGCAATTCTGTAAAATACCACCGGAGTTAACCGAAAATATCATAAAAAGAACCCGCCAGAGCCCAGAAATAACTGAGAATCATCTTCTAATTTTGATCGACTTTCTGCGGAAGAAATTATTAAAATGAAGCATCAGCATTAAATCACAGAACATTTTTATGTTTTCAATTGTTGTATAAACCTTCATTCGTACTAGATGAATGTTATAAAGGAAATATAAAATATTCCAATATTATGAAAGAATTCCTGACGACTTTTGAAAAATGATATGCTGAGTGGTTCATCGTAAAATAAACAACCAATCAGAAACTGACAAATATCTTGGAATTACGAAGAAATTGACAAGATGGAAATGGAGTGCTCATGTCCTTCAATAGACATGGTTTATGTGCGTCGTGTTTTAGAATGGATTAAAATGACAACAAGTGGCGTATCTCTCCTCATAACATTTGTTTAAATGATGCTAGAGAGTGTAATGCATGCCATTAAATAAGGACTTGGACATATCCAAAAAATAATGTTAATAAACTTGAAACGTAAATTTGTTCTCAACAACATTTGGTAATGAAAATAAAGCCCATCTAGATAGGCATAAACGTTTTTATGATAAAACTAATTTTCAAATAAACTTCCTTAGATTTTTTCTTAGAAATTTTCACCTAAAACTAAATCCGCGCCAAATCCGCGCGAAACCCTAAAATCGTTATGTAAATCCGCGCCAAATCCGCGAAAACCGCGAAATCCGCGAAAATCGCGAAATCCGCGTAGTCGTAACAACCCTGACTTTATTGTCACTCGATTGGAGGATAAAATTTCATGTTGGTAAAGTATGGCAAGGTAAATTATTTTTCAGCTATGTTTCTTATGCGAAATATTTTTTATTATTATTTTTTCAGGCTAAAGCCGGAATGGCCTGTGGATTGTATAAAAGTCTTTTCCATTCGACTCGGGCCATGGCTGCACTTTGACAATCACACAGTCTGCAGAGGGGTGCGCAAATCGTCCTCCACTTGATCGATCCACCTTGATCGCTGTTCACCTCGCCTTCTTGTTCCCGTCGGATCGTTGTCGAGAATCATTTTCACCGGATTCCTGTCCGGCCCACCGCAGTCTTCCGATTTCGGCTTCCCCCTCTGGAAAAAGGGGCTCCTATACGAATGAAACACAAATTTCCACATAATTTGAGAAATTATCAAGCAAATAAAACCAATTCCTCCGGAAGTTCCTCCGGGAATTACTTCGGAAGTTCCTCCAAAAGTTCCTCCGGGAATTCCTCCAAAAGTTCCTCCGAGAATTCCTCCAAAAGTTCCTCCGGAAATTCCTCCGGAAGTTCCTCCGGGAATTCCTCCGGAAGTTCCTCCGGAAGTTCCTTCGGGAATTCCTCCGGAAGTTCCTCCGGGAATTCCTCCGGAAGTTCCTCCGGGAATTCCTCCGGAAGTTCCTCCGGGAATTCCTCCGGAAGTTCCTCTGGGAATTCCTCCGGAAGTTCCTCCGGGAATTCCTCCGGAAGTTCCTCTGGGAATTCCTCCGGAAGTTCCTCCGGGAATTCCTCCGGAAGTTCCTCCGGGAATTCCTCCGGAAGTTCCTCCGGAAGTTCCTCCGGGAATTCCTCCGGAAGTTCCTCCGGGAATTCCTCCGGAAGTTCCTCCGGGAATTCCTCCGGAAGTTCCTCCGGGAATTCCTCCGGAAGTTCCTCCGGGAATTCCTCCGGAAGTTCCTCCGGGAATTCCTCCGGAAGTTCCTCCGGGAATTCCTCCGGAAGTTCCTCCGGGAATTCCTCCGGAAATTCCTCCGGGAATTCCTCCGGAAGTTCCTCCGGGAATTCCTCCGGAAGTTCCTCCGGGAATTCCTCCGGGAATTCCTCCGGAAGTTCCTCCGGGAATTCCTCCGGAAGTTCCTCCGGGAATTCCTCCGGAAGTTCCTCCGGGAATTCCTCCGGAAGTTCCTCCGGGAATTCCTCCGGAAGTTCCTCCGGGAATTCCTCCGGAAGTTCCTCCGGGAATTCCCCCGGAACTTCCGGAGGAATTCCCGGAGGAACTTCCGGAGGAATTCCCGGAGGAACTTCCGGAGGAATCCCCGGAGGAACTTCCGGAGGAATTTCTGGAGGAACTTTCGGAGGAATTCCTGGAGGAACTTTCTGATGAATTCCTGAAGGAATTTCCGGAGGAATTTCTGAAGGAACGTGCGGAGGAATTCCTGAAAGAACTTCGGAGGAATTCCTGAAGGAACTTTCTGAGGAATTCCTGAAGGAACTTTCGGAGGAATTCCTGAAGGATTTTCCGGATAAATTCCTGAAGGAACTTCCGGATGAATTCCTGGAGGAACTTCCGTAGGAATTCCTGTGGGAACTTTTGGAGAAATTCCTGTACGAACTTCCGACGGAATTCCTGGAGTAATTTACGGAGGAATTCCTGGAGTATCTTCTTGTCTTATTTCTTCTTCTTATTGGCATTACATCCCCACACTGGGACAGAGCCGCCTCGCAGCTTAGTGTTCATTAAGCACTTCCACAGTTATTAACTGCGAGGTTTCTTAGCCAGGTTACCATTTTTGCATTCGTAATATCATGAGGCTAACACGATGATACTTTTATGCCCAGGGAAGTCGAGACAATTTCCAATCCGAAAATTGCCTAGATCAGCACCGGGAATGGAACCCAGTCACCCTCAGCATGGTCTTGCTTTGTAGCCGCGCGTCTTACCGCACGGCTAAGGAGGGCCCCAGGTCTTATTTTATTTAGGGTCTTGTCTTATTTACCATCAATTATTTATCTCGTCCCATTCCTAATTTGGATTTCTATTTATTTACTTGGTATCTCCGTGTTTACAAATGGGAATACGGGCACTCTCTACTCTCTACTCTCCCAAAATGGTAATTTTTGTATGGAATTTGGAAAACTTGGATGAAGTAAAAAGAGCTTCCTGCTAAATTTATTGCGGTCACATATTGTTGTGACGAGTGCGTTCATCGGGGCGCCCCCCGAAAGCTTAGAAAGCCAAGTAGGAATATGTGTGAGGAGAATGAACGAGATAAGGCAAACTGTCAGAAAGACCGTGATAAGCGATAGGCATTGCAAGTCATTGTTTTGATGGTGATGCAGATTACATGCACGATTGTAAAATGAATTCTTTATTATATACTACTTATGAACTAAATTTAATAATTAATTACAGATTAAAGCCTAAATTAAAGTAGAACTGTCGAACATAAAAGTTATTGTGAATTAAAATTACCAAGTACGAGACCAATTGTAAGTACGAATTGTTGTTATAGTCCTGCATATAATTGACTGATCATTAAAATTTACAGCTTTGAGCTGATCTCATCAGGGCAAATTGATGAGTTTTGCTGAAAAGACCTCCGAAAAGTAACCCCACCAGTAGCAACCCATAACAATCTCAAAGAATTGTTCACCACGTCGGTGCCAGCATGCAGCAAGGATCTTTTGTTCGCCAGACTCGATCGAAAACCCGAGCGATGCAAGATGCGGTTACCAGGCGTTCCCAACCCACTGGTAATGATGGTGCACAGGAGCAATTGAACGACACGGAGTCAAGCGGTGAGTTCGAACCGTCGGTTATTGATATTGAGCACGGTGATGATCACGATTGCGCGAAATGTACGCGGCCCAACAATGCCGAGTTGTATATGGTAAAGTGCGGAGATTGCAAGCACTGGTACCATTTCTCGTGCGCGAAAACGGATAAAGCTACAGCGCGATCCAAGGACTACATTTGTGCGAAATGTTTGTCGAAGGTTCCCCTGCCCCCCGCCGGCTCCAGGACCGGAGGATCCAGCGTTTCAAGTTTGCGAAGAGCCCAAATCGCCAGAGATCTTCAGCGGTTGGAAGAAGAAAGGTTGCTGGTTGAGAAAGCTATGACCGAAAAGCTGGAGAGGGAGAAGGAATACATAGCCCGAAAGCATGAGCTGCTTCGTCAGCAGGACGAAGATGCGGCAAGTATGCGGAGCGGCCAAAGCATTCCAAGTCAAGCGGGCAGTCGAGAGAAGGTTGAAGCCTGGTTCAAGAAACAGCAGATATCCTGTGGATCGAATCGTCTGGACATCCATGAAGCCCCATCAAGTCAACCCGCAGTACCAGCTGGGACATCAACTCCCCTAGAAATCAGTGACGTCACTGATGTTGTTTTCCAGCGAGCTGCAGCTGGAGTCACAGAATCGATACCCCGCACTATCGACAGCATTTCCATCGGAGATAGCCCAGGAGTGGAAGATGTAAATCAACTACCAGGTCTGCCGCAACGAAATGCAGACCGACAGTCGAATGACCCTCTTCTACCTATGGTGAACATCCAACCGTTCATTCATCTTCTTACCGAAGTCGATCCTACGAAGTCTGATGTTGCCCCGGTTTCAAACCCTACGAAATCAGGCACGATTCCGAAGATCTCTCCCAGGCTGATGGGAAATCCTCTACCGTACGCTGTATGGCAGCAACAGACGAGTGAGCTGCAGCGCCGAGAGCAACGTGAACGGGAACTCGTTCTGCTTCTGAAGCGTGCCGAGGATCAGCGAGGACAGGATAGACAACGTTTGCAAGACATCGAAGCTATTCTGCAACGGCAGCAAGACGTCGAGAGGCAGCATCAGAAAGAGAACGACGTACGGAGGAAACGCGAAGTGGACCTAGTCAACCGACTCAAGCTTTACGAACAACAGTATGCTCTGGAACAATCGAGACGAGATGAGGAGAAGCAAAAGTTCTTGGCGAGGGAACAGCAGCTGGTTGAGCAACTGGAGTTACTGCGTCTGCAGAGCGTGCAACTACAGGCAGCGGAACAGGTCGAAGAATCTCTGATAGCATCCGACCAACATGGTTTGCCCGTGAGTACCAACCCACTCACGGCTCCGGTAAGTGACCTACATGTAGATGGGGGGAACAATGTAGAGCCAAATAGACCGATTAACCAGAATAGCAGAGTAGGGTCACCCCAAGCGCAATCTGTAACTCCAAAGCTAGGGCATTCTGTAGTAAACTTGTTAAGACAGCAACAGTTCGCACCGAACCTTTCTCCGGGCCTGAGAGGCTTTGAATCCGCCTATCAACAACCGATGCTACTGGGACCTACACCGCAGCAACTGGCAGCAAGGCAAGTCATCTCGAGAGAGCTTCCCGTATTCAGCGGCGACCCCGTCGAGTGGCCGCTTTTCATCAGTAGCTACAATCATTCCACCGAGGCGTGTGGCTACACTTCTTCAGAAAACTTGCTGCGTTTACAACGATCCCTGAAAGGAGCCGCCAAGGAAGCAGTCAGCAGTTTTCTCTTGCATCCGTCAACCGTTCCGCAGATTCTGTCTGTTCTGGATGATGGATCATCTGCAACTCTCGTGGAGCAAACGCTTGCAAACGAGCTAGGAGTGAGCGGAAGCGCGCATTCCTTGTGCATCCATTGGACGAGTGGAATAAATAAGCGAATAGCGACGAAGCAGCTGGAGTCGTTGAGTATCTCGGAACCCGGATGCGAAAACCGCTTACTTCTCTCCGAGGTATACACTGTCGAGAACCTAGGACTGCCTGAACAATCGCTGGACTTCGAGCAGCTAGCAAAGGAGTTCAAACACTTGCGAAACCTACCGGTCAAGAGTTTCCATAGAGCCGTTCCTGGATTGCTAATAGGACTGAGTAATTCGCACCTGCTGACCACAACGAAGCTTCGAGAAGGTAACGAGAGCGAACCAGTCGCCGCAAAGACTCGCATTGGATGGGTCGTATGTGGTCAGGTACGAGGGGGAGAACATTCGTTCAAGCACCGGCAGATGTATATATGCACAGATTCGCCGGATCAAGATCTCCATGATTACGTACGTGAGTTTTTCTCCGTGGAGAGCCTGGGAGTTTCTGTTGTTCCAAACCTGGAAGGGGATGAAGATCAACGAGCTCGCCGAATCCTCGAGGAGAAAACAATCCGGACGGCAGATGGGAAATATGAAACCGGGCTGCTTTGGAAAGAAGATTCCTTCGAATTCCCAGACAGCAGACCAATGGCTGAGCGACGATTGAAGTGCCTCGAAAGACGTTTGGAAAAGGATCCGCAACTTTGCAACAGCGTTCATCAGCAGGTGGCAGACTACGAGTCCAAAGGCTACATCCACGTAGTAACGAAGGAAGAGATGGCAGAGTTCGACCCGCGGCGCACTTGGTACCTACCACTGGGCGTTGTCTTGAACCCAAATAAACCAGGAAAGGTACGAGTCATTTGGGATGCAGCAGCAAAAGTGAGTGGCGTGTCGTTGAATACGACGCTCCTCAAAGGACCGGACCTATTGACTCCGCAGCTGTCGGTAACCTTCAAATTTCGTGAGCGAGAAGTGGCATTTTCCGGCGATATACAAGAGATGTTTCTTCAAGTCGGAATCAGAAAAGAGGATCGTAGCGCTCTGCTGTTCGTCTACCGCAATTCCCCAAGCGAACCCATGGTGACGATGGCGTCTGATGTCGCTATCTTCGGGGCAACGTGTTCTCCAGCGCAATCACAGTACGTGAAGAACCTAAATGCCACGGAGAATGAGCAAGAATATCCCAGAGCAGCAGCGGCCATCAAGAATAAACACTATGTGGACGACTACCTCGACAGCGTCGACACGGAAGACGAGGCCGTTGAATTGGCGTTGGAAGTGGCGAAGGTACATCAAAGAGCGGACTTTCGGATACGCAACTGGGTGTCGAACCGATCCTCGGTTTTGGACGCGATCGGTGCAGTGAGTCCAGCTGCTGTTAAGGACCTTTCGATGAAGAGCCTGAGCGGTTTCGAACGCGTCCTCAGGATATCTTGGATACCGAGGGAGGACCTGTTCTGTTTCACGACAAACCTACGAGATCTTGGAACACTCGTGGAAGCCAACGTTGCGCCGACAAAGAGGAAGATGCTGAGCTTCGTCATGAAGATCTACGATCCGTTGGGGTTGGTCGGTTCCCTGATTATCCAAGGAAAAATATTACTGCAAGACGTGTGGAAGGTGAAAGTGGATTGGGATCAACAGATACCCAGCGAACTATTTAAACGTTGGAAGTCGTGGTTGCAAGTTTTGAAGGAGCTGAACTCCGTTCGAATCCCTCGAAGCTACTTTCCTGGATATGATCCGGCCTGTTATGATGACCTAGAGCTTCACATATTCGTGGATGGAAGTGCACAAGCCTATTCTGCCGCGGCGTACTTTCGCGTCAAAGATCGAGGGCAGATACGATGTGCCTTGGTTGCTTCCAAAACAAAGGTAGCTCCGCTTCAGATAGTTTCGATTCCACGAATAGAACTGCAAGCGGCCGTGATTGGTGCACGTCTGCGCAAAGCGATCGAGGATGGCCATTCGATTCAGGTTAAACGCACATACTTTTGGAGCGACTCCAGCAACGTTGTATCGTGGATCAAGTCAGACACCCGTCGATACCGGCAGTATGTAGCGTTCAGAGTCAACGAAGTATTGAACCTGTCCAAAGTTGAAGAATGGCGTTGGCTTGGGACGAAGAACAATGTTGCAGATGAAGCTACGAAGTGGGGGAAGGGTCCGAATTGCAATCCTGAGAGCCGATGGATGTGTGGACCTGCCTTCCTTTATGAAGCTGAAAACGATTGGCCGAAGCACAAACCCAAGAAAACGGACGAAGCGGAAGAGCTGAGACCTGCGTACGTGTGCAGTCACTTGCTGTCTGTGCCGATGATCGACCTGTCGAGATTCTCAAAATACGAGCGACTACTTCGAAGCGTGGCCCACATGTTCCGGTTCAGTGAGAAACTTTCGCAACGAATCGGAAGGTCAACGTTCGACGATTCTGGAACAATTAGTCGTGAAAACCTGCGGAGTGCGGAAGAGTATCTGTGGCGACTTGCGCAGTCAGACTGTTATTCGGACGAGGTGGCTACGTTGAAGCGGAACATGGAACGCGATCCGGAAAACCAACAACCGTTGTGTCGGAGTAGTCCACTAGTTAATCTTCCGCCCGTCATGGATGAGCATGAGTTGATGCGTGTAGATGGTCGTATTGGAGCTGCGGATTGTCTGGAATATGATGCCAAGTTTCCGGTTATTCTACCTCGAGGACATCCGGTGACCGATCTTCTGCTAGAGTTCTACCACCGAAAGTTTCGTCACGCCAACAACGAGACGGTTGTGAACGAAATAAGGCAGAAGTTCTACATCCCGAGGTTGAGAACGCTGATACGAACCGTAGCGAAACGCTGTCAATGGTGCCGTGTACAGAGCCAAACCTGTAGTGCCAAAATGAGCCAACTACCTCGATTTCGAACAACGCCCTTCGTACGACCATTCACATTCGTAGGAATCGACTACTTTGGACCCTACTTTGTGAAGAACGGTCGCAGTGCTGTCAAGCGGTGGGTCGCAATCTTCACGTGTCTAACGGTCCGCGCGATCCACCTGGAGTTGGTGTATTCCCTAAGTACCGACTCGTGCAAGAAGGCAGTTCGACGGTTCATCGCTCGAAGAGGAGCACCGCAAGAGGTGTATACCGACAATGGCACGAACTTCATTGGCGCGAGCAGAGAGCTTGAGGATGAACTGCGAAGTATCAACGGGACCCTGAGTAGTACCTTTACGGACGCGAACACTAAGTGGCGGTTCAATCCACCGTTAGCCCCGCATATGGGCGGATGTTGGGAGCGGATGGTACGCTCCGTAAAGACCGCCCTCGGTACATTACCGATGTCGAGGAAAATGGACGACGAGTCGTTCATGACATTGTTAGCCGAAGCGGAGCATTTATTAATTAATTACAGATTAATACCTAAATTAAAGTAGAACTGTCAAACATAAAAGTTATTGTGAATTAAAATTACCAAGTACGAGACCAATTGTAAGTACGAATTGTTGTTATAGTCCTGCATATAATTGACTGATCATTAAAATTTACAGCTTTGAGCTGATCTCATCAGGGCAAATTGATGAGTTTTGCTGAAAAGACCTCCGAAAAGTAACCCCACCAGTAGCAACCCATAACACATATACTTTTTATTACATCAAAATGATCGTTGAATAATTTCAAAACTTTTGTCAGTTGGGTTTTGCGAAATTCGGTTCCTTTATGCGTCAAATCATCGGAGAGAGGTACTGAGAAGCGCAAATTTTAGTTATACAATAGTTTAGTATTTAGAGCTTAATTCAAATTTGGGAAATAGTTGGTCCACAAAATTTTCTAGGAACATTCCTTGATAAATTCCAAAGAGATTGTCAGTTGGGATAAGCGAAATTCTTTCCCAATTCCGAGTTATAGACATTTCACTATAAAAATAGCGCTCTACCGCGAGAGCTTCCCTCAGACCTAATGGAATAGTGTAGGTTCAAGTTCCACCGGCAGCCAAATCTTTTTTCGCAATATCTCATAAGAATACCCTAAAATGGCAAACTTAACTAAGTGTATCAAAATGGAACATTTTCTCCAAGAAAAATAAAAATCCCTCACAAGTCATCAATCAAGAAAAACTGAAAATTATGCACAAATTTTGGGGACAGTTTCATTCTGGAGGGCTGTTCCATTCTGTTCCATTTTTTCTCTCAAAAATCTAGTTGCTCCTTTTATAAATGCAACAGTAAAAACATAATCAAATTTGGTGACGCAAAGGTTAGCCATAGGAATCATCTAAAAATCGATAAATTATACAAACAAACAATTTCATTTGGTTACGATTCTTTGCTCTAACGAAGATAGATTTCATCTTCGCTTGTTAATAATTATTAATCAATTCGAGTGCATCCCAACACTACCTAATCCCGAATTATAGCAAATGAACTTTTGTTTTTTTTTTGCCTTTCACGTATTTTTTAATACAAGCTTCCTCTTCTACCTTGATGCTGATTTATAGTTCCAACAGTAGCTGCTATGCTAAACACGATTGCTCAATACCGTCTCCGGTTTTTAATTGGAATGTGTTTTCAAAGGTATGTATGTTTCCTAACAACTTTTTTACAAACTCTAGTGAGAGCAATATCTTACAGAGTAACAAGTTGCACCGGTTTTGTGTCGTTGCGGTGCTTTACTATCCGGTGAAATATCTCGCATCTGATTTACACACCGCTCACAGCATTGCTGGTCTAACTGATGGTAAATAGGGACCTCCAATCCAAAGCCCAATCGACGGGTAACAAAACAGTCGTTATCGCGATTCACTTGCACTTGCGTCAACGTTTAATAACCGATTCACATGGCCAAAGCATCATTCGGATCTCATTATAAGTCGATAGGATCTCCGCACATAATCCGCTCTATTGCAGAGTAACTCCCAGTGGACGGATGGCGATGAGATAAAACTCACTCGCGTGACCAACCGTGTCCAATAGGTGACGAACCTCGCCGTTCGTTGCAGCTATTCAACCAGCCAGATGCACTTACTCGTTATAAAACCATTCATAAACGAACAGCGTAGCAGCGATCTAATGATAATAAACACTGCACCACTACTTCGGCATCATCCGCTTTGGGGGCAACAACAACAACAACAGCAACTATTCAACACTGACCGAGACTGCATCGGCAAAACATCGCAATTACAATCACTGCAAAAAGCAAGTTAGTACTTCTGCTTCTCTTTCTTCTTCGTCGTCGTCGTCACCGCCGTGTTCGCAACAGGTACAATCAAAGTCTTGGTCCCGCGCACTGTTTTCTCCGCGTGGATATTTTGTACAATCTTTCTCGCTCGATCCCTTTCTCTAGGCAGCATCGAGTTTCACTCGTTCCGTTCCTTCCCGAGCTCCACCGCGCGCTTGTGTGTATGTCCCGCCACCACACCTGTGTGTAAAAGACTATTTTACGGCCTCCACGTCCGTCCGCCCGTGCTCGCGAAACACCACCCAGCACGATGAGACTTTGTTATCTCGCGTCGTCAGCTCGCTGCTGCGAGTTTGTTCTCTTCCTCCGACTTCTCGCCGTTCGACATAGAAACCCTTTTTTCGGTTCCAGCTATCTTTTTTTCGCGCTTTGCTGTCGGAATTCTTCAAATAGCTCCGATGACGCAATTCGGACGACACATCACACCGGTAAAGACCTCTGAGATTGGGAGATTTACGGGGGGAAATGTTTCGCGCGGTACACGGTCCTAACACGGTTCCAGCACGACGTTCCAGCGGCGACTGTCGTCGTCCTCTGCCGGACGGACGACCGACGGTCGTTCGTTGGGCATTGCATATTCGTATACGATGACGATCTTTAGCTATATGACCAACAATCTAGACCAACATTTGAAAAGGGCGTAACAGCCAAAATTTATTACTGCTGATTCCTCGTCTACATATATAGATATATATGTGGACAAAGAATCAGAAGGAATAATTTTTGGCTGTTACGCCCTTTTCAAATGTTGGTCTAGCAATGTGCGCAGCGCACCCAACCACTATGAGTAATTTGAATATTCTGTGGGAGGATTTGAAGTTATCTTCTCGAACATTCTTTAAGGGGTCAACACCTAAGTCAAACTATTTTGGATGTGTCGATGATTTCACAGTTGAGATCTTGGCTAAGTTTTCATCTAATATATTAACCATCTTATACCCGTTGGCAAATTAGAATATGAAGAAAAATGACGATGAAGCCCTTGCCAAAATTCCAAAAAAGATAAATGACTTTGCACTAACAATCAAATATAGCTTTTTTTGTTTATAACTTTTATATTTGGAAGCTTTCCACAAATCAAATCAATGTTCTAATGAAACAATGACAATACCAAAATCACAAATTGAAGCGCAAAGTCAATTCTAGCCACCCCATCCCCCATAGTTCCACAGCAGAGTTCGACCAGCGAGCGTGTGCACACCAACCAATCCAGATTGGCGTTGACGATTGTCTCGGAGCTGGAGCGGTTCCGTATCAACAGCTACAATTTCGAAAATTTACCGATTCCCCACTGCCTATGTGTAGCACCTATTGTACGGCATCCAATGCACTCTGGCCGGGCCTTCGCTTTCCTATGAGTCTGCTGAAGTCGGAACCGAACAACAGGTTAGAGACTCTTTGGTTTACATTCGTCGCCGGTCGACGCGACTGTTTGGCACAGGCTTTGAAAGTTGATATTCACCTCTCACCTCGACCCCCCTCGATGCTTCGTCGTCACCATCTGTCACTCGGAGTGACTAGCTGGCTTCGCTGGACTGGACCTGATGGGACATTTGACGAATTACCTCTATGGCGCAACCTGCTGTTGCATTGTTGCTTCTCGCAGTGTGTGCAACAAACGGGGACCGGATTAGCGAGCGTTGGTAGTCAGTCGGTGTGTAAATATGTTGAGACCCTTCGATCGGCGACGAAGTTGACAGTGTAGAGTGGAATGCAAATAATATATCGCACTGATGTTGACCTTATTCGAGAATGCTGAATG
The DNA here is from genome assembly GCF_024139115.2 of Armigeres subalbatus. NCBI lineage: Eukaryota > Metazoa > Arthropoda > Insecta > Diptera > Culicidae > Armigeres > Armigeres subalbatus. The sequence continues at coordinate 142,412 of NW_026942556.1, forward strand.
GGGTGCCACTTTGGATGTGCGAATGGTTGAACAAATGAACGATCGGTGCCAGTGAATGTGCAGAGCAAGTGCAGTGCGTTCTGATGTTGTTCAAAATTTAAGGAAATACAAACGAAAAAATGAAATATTGAATAACAGGAAAATGTTAGCATAACAAGTTAATGAAAATCTTGACTTTTTGTAACATTTGTTTTAAAATAATTTGAATTGCATTTTGATAAATATAAATGTGCATTTTGACCTTTTTTTTTGTTCATCAGATGTTACAGCAGCGGGGCTCAAGTAAGTCTTGCGTAGGATTGCCAATCCGGAGATGGCGAGTTCGATTCTCGGTCCGGAATATTTTCGAGTAGGACTCCCTGGGCATCCATTGCACTTGCCACACAAGATACATACTCATGCAATGGCAGGCATAGAAAATCAATCAATTATTAATTGAGGAAGTGCTAATAGAATACTTACTTAGTTAAAAAACAGGCCAAGTTGCCGTTGAACAGCGGTTCTCAACCTTTTTCTCGAGAGGTACCCCTTCGAACTTCTCAATTCGTTGAGGTACCCCCTTTTTCAGTATAAACAAAAATAAGCGTAACTCATAAGATACATGAAAAAGAGTCCTGAAAACTATCGAGTCTCTTGAAAGGAGATTTCAGAGACTTTTGAAAGGAGGCTTCCGAGCTTTTCGAAAGGAGGTTTCTGAGCCTCTTGAGAGGGGGTTTCCAAGCCTCTGGAAAGGATGCATCCGAGCCTCTTAGAAGGAGGCTTCCGAGCCACTTGGAAAAAAGCTTCCCCAGTAACAATTTGTTTTTATGATGGTTTTATAGCACTCTTGTGGAGTGAATTATGGCATTCAAGAGCGTTATAAAACTCAGAATGTTACTTGGGTTTTCATCCTCTGGAAGGGGCCTTCCGAGCCTCTTGAAAGGAGGCTTCCGAGCCTCTTGAAAGGAGGCTTCCGAGCCTCTTGGAAGGAGGCTTCCGAGCCTCTTGAAAGGAGGCTTCCGAGCCTCTTGGAAGGAGGCTTCCGAGCCTCTTGGAAGGAGGCTTCCGAGCCTCTTGGAAGGAGGCTTCCGAGCCTCTTGGAAGGAGGCTTCCGAGCCTCTTGGAAGGAGGCTTCCGAGCCTCTTGGAAGGAGGCTTCCGAGCCTCTTGGAAGGAGGCTTCCGAGCCTCTTGGAAGGAGGCTTCCTAGCCTCTTGGAAGGAGGCCGCTGAGCCCCTTGGAAGGAGTCTTCCGAGCCTCTTGGAAGGAGGCTTCCGAGCCTCGTGGAAGGAGGCTTCCGAGCCTCTTGGAAGGAGGCTTCCGAGCCTCTTGGAAGGAGGCTTCCGAGCCTCTTGGAAGGAGGCTTCCGAGCCTCTTGGAAGGAGGCTTCCGAGCCTCTTGGAGGAGGCTTCCGAGCCTCTTGGAAGGAGGCTTCTGAGCCTCTTGGAAGGAGGCCTGAGCCTCTTGGAAGGAGGCTTCTGAGCCTCTTGGAAGGAGGCTTCTGAGCCTCTTGGAAGGAGGCTTGAGCCTCTTGGAAGGAGGCTTCTGAGCCTCTTGGAAGGAGGCTTCCTGAGCCTCTTGGAAGGAGGCTTCCGAGCCTCTTGGAAGGAGGCTTGAGCCTCTTGGAAGGAGGCTTCTGAGCCTCTTGGAAGGAGGCTTCCGAGCCTCTTGGAAGGAGGCTTGAGCCTCTTGAAAGGAGGCTTCTGAGCCTCTTGAAAGGAGGCTTCTGAGCCTCTTGAAAGGAGGCTTCCGAGCCTCTTGAAAGGAGGCTTCTGAGCCTCTTGAAAGGAGGCTTCTGAGCCTCTTGAAAGGAGGCTTCTGAGCCTCTTGAAAGGAGGCCTGAGCCTCTTGAAAGGAGGCTTCTGAGCCTCTTGAAAGGAGGCTTCCTGAGCCTCTTGAAAGGAGGCTTCTGAGCCTCTTGAAAGGAGGCTTCTGAGCCTCTTGAAAGGAGGCTTCTGAGCCTCTTGAAAGGAGGCTTCTGAGCCTCTTGAAAGGAGGCCTGAGCCTCTTGAAAGGAGGCTTCTGAGCCTCTTGAAAGGAGGCTTCTGAGCCTCTTGAAAGGAGGCTTCTGAGCCTCTTGAAAGGAGGCTTCTGAGCCTCTTGAAAGGAGGCTTCCGAGCCTTTTGAAAGGAGGCTTCCGAGCCTCTTGAAAGGAGGCTTCCGAGCCTCTTGAAAGGAGGCTTCCGAGCCTCTTGAAAGGAGGTTCCGAGCCTCTTGAAAAGAGGCTTCCGATCCTTTCGAAAGGAGGCTTCCGAGCCTCTTGAAAGGAGGCCTCCGAGCCTCTTGAAAGGAGGCTTTCGAGCCTCTTGAAAGGAGGCTTCCGAGCCTCTTGAAAGGAGGCTTCTGAGCCTCTTGAAAGGAGGCTTCTGAGCCTCTTGAAAGGAGGCTTCTGAGCCTCTTGAAAGGAGGCTTCTGAGCCTCTTGAAAGGAGGCTTCTGAGCCTCTTGAAAGGAGGCTTCTGAGCCTCTTGAAAGGAGGCTTCGGAGCCTCTTGAAAGGGGGCATGAGAGCCTCTTGAAAGGAGGCTTCTGCGCCTCTTGAAAGGAGGCTTCTGAGCCTCTTGAAAGGAGGCTTCTGAGCCTCTTGAAAGGAGGCTTCTGAGCCTCTTGAAAGGAGGCTTCTGAGCCTCTTGAAAGGAGGCTTCTGAGCCTCTTGAAAGGAGGCTTCCGAGCCTCTTGAAAGGAGGCTTCCTGAGCCTCTTGAAAGGAGGCTTCTGAGCCTCTTGAAAGGAGGCTTCCGAGCCTCTTGAAAGGAGGCTCTGAGCCTCTTGAAAGGAGGCTTCCGAGCCTCTTGAAAGGAGGCTTGAGCCTCTTGAAAGGAGGCTTCCGGGCCTCTTGAAAGGAGGCCTGAGCCTCTTGAAAGGAGGCTCTGAGCCTCTTGAAAGGAGGCTTCTGAGCCTCTTGAAAGGAGGCTTCTGAGCCTCTTGAAAGGAGGCTTCTGAGCCTCTTGAAAGGAGGCTCTGAGCCTCTTGAAAGGAGGCTTCCTGAGCCTCTTGAAAGGAGGCTTCTGAGCCTCTTGAAAGGAGGCTTCCTGAGCCTCTTGAAAGGAGGCTTCCTGAGCCTCTTGAAAGGAGGCTTCTGAGCCTCTTGAAAGGAGGCTTCTGAGCCTCTTGAAAGGAGGCCTGAGCCTCTTGAAAGGAGGCCTGAGCCTCTTGAAAGGAGGCTTCCTGAGCCTCTTGAAAGGAGGCTTCTGAGGCCTCTTGAAAGGAGGCCTGAGCCTCTTGAAAGGAGGCCTGAGCCTCTTGAAAGGAGGCTTCCTGAGCCTCTTGAAAGGAGGCTTCTGAGCCTCTTGAAAGGAGGCTCTGAGCCTCTTGAAAGGAGGCTTCCTGAGCCTCTTGAAAGGAGGCTTCTGAGCCTCTTGAAAGGAGGCTTCCTGAGCCTCTTGAAAGGAGGCTCTGAGCCTCTTGAAAGGAGGCTTCCGAGCCTCTTGAAAGGAGGCTTCCGAGCCTCTTGAAAGGAGGCTTCCGAGCCTCTTGAAAGGAGGCTTCCGAGCCTCTTGAAAGGAGGCTTCCGAGCCTCTTGAAAGGAGGCTTCCGAGCCTCTTGAAAGGAGGCTTCCGAACTTCTTGAAAGTAGGCTTACGTGCCTTTTGAAATTAAAATTCAAGATTTCAATTCAGAAACATATTCTTAATATATTATTCAACATTTTGTTTCGATCAGGTAGATTGTATCTGAAGATTTTTTTTATTTTTGTCACAGAGCTCTTCATACACTGTGCGGGTTGTGGTTGGTAGGATTCAATAGGCTTCGATTGACGGATCGTCGTGCATATTATTTATGATACAAAGTTTTAAAATAAGAAATTATACAATTATCAAAAATTCACCAATATTTTTTTCTTAAATTTTTTAAAAACTTAATAACTTTAATAACCGCCATTACGCATTTTTGCCCTCGGTACCTCCTGGGGTCAGCGAAGGTACCCCCAGGGGTACATGTACCCCAGGTTGAGAACCGCTGATGAAGAAGCTGAAGAGGTTTGGGAAAACTGCACCCAGAAGTTGGGAAAACTGCTGAAGAAGAAGCCGAGTCAAAAATACTAATATAAATATGTTCTTGAGCTTTAACAAAAACAAAATTGATAACGAAAATCTAACCGAATGGAAAGTTGAAAACCCAGAAAAAAATCTTAGGAAATCACCAAATCACTTCCGAGGGAAGTTTCTCGAAATTTCTGGGATAAGTTTCCTCAACCTCCGGGGAAAATTTCCCCAGCTTCCGGGGTAAGTTTCCTCAACCTCCGGGGGAAGATTCCTCAACTTCTGGGTGCAGTTTTCCCAACTTCTGGGTGCAGTTTTCCCAAACCTCTGGGGTAAGTTTCTCCAACCTTCGGGAGAAGTTTCCCCAACTTTCGGAGGAAGTTTCCCCAAATTCCGGGAGAAGTTTCATCAACTTTTGGAAAAGGTTTCCTTAACTTCGGGGGTAAGATTCCCCAACATCAGGGGGAAGTTTTCTCAACTTCCAGGGGAAGTATCCTTAATTTTCGGGGGAAGTTTCCATAACTTCAGAGTGAATTGTTAACAGGATAGGAAGCTTCCTAACTTCAGGGGGAAGTTTCTCCAACATTCGGGGGAAGTTTTTGCACCTTCGGGGGGAAGTTTCCCCAACTTCCAGAGGATTTTTCCTCAACTTCCAAGGGAAGTTGCCCCAATTTTCGGGGGAAGTTTCCCCAACTTTCGGAGGAAGTTTCCACAACTTCCGGGGGAAAAATCATCAGCTTCCGGCGAATGTCTCCCTATCTTCCGGGAGAAGGTTCCCCAAGTTTATTCAACTTTTGGGAAAGTTTCCAAACTTCTGAAGGAAGAAAAAAAATCATCAGCTTCCGGAGAAAGTTTCCCTATCTTCCGGGAGAAGGTTTCCCAAGTTTTTCAACTTCTGAGAAAGTTTCCAAACTTCTGAAGGAAGATTCCTCAAATTCCGGGTAAAGTATCATCAACTTCCGAGGGAAGTTTCATTAACTTCTGGGGAAAGTTTCCCCAACTTCTGGGAGAAGTTTTCTAAACTTTCAGGGGAAGTATCCTTAATTTCCGGAGGAAGTTTTTCTAACTTCTGGGGGAAGTTTTTCCAACTTCTGAGGGAAGTTTCCTCAAATTCTAAGGGAAGTTTCTCCAACTTCCGGAAGAAGTTTTACCAACTTTCGGAAGAAGTTTTACTAACTTCCGGAAGAAGTTTCCCAAAGTTTCGGGGGAATTTTCCCCAACATTCGGAGGAAGTTCTCCCAAATTCCGGAAGAAGTTTCATCAACTTTTGGGGAAAGTTTCCTTAACTTCGGGAGGAATTTTTTTCAACTTCTGGGTGAAGTTTTCCCAACATTCAGGCGAAGTTTCCCATCTTCTGGGGGAAATTCCCCCAACTTTCGGGGGAAGATTTCCTAATTTCTAAGGGAAGTTTTCCTTACTTCCAGGCAAAGTATCTTTTTGGGGGAAGTTTCCCCAACTTCTCGGGGAAGTTTTCTTAACTTCCAGGGGAAGTATCCTTCTGGGGGAAGTTTTCTTAATTTCCAGGGAAAGTTTCCTTCTGGGGGAAGTTTTCTCAACTTGCAGGGGAAGTATCCTTAATTTCCAAGGGATGTTTCCATAACTTAAAATAGACTACATTTCGCGGTCCCTCTTACCCAGCAGCTCCTATCACTACCTCCCCGTGGCGCTGGCCGGGATACGAGCAACCTTAGGGGAGATCGGGTAACCAATCCCGGTAGGAACTATGATCGTATGCTGACAGGGAAGAGGGGATTTGCTCCTCTCTGGAAGTGCAAATCTGTTCGAGCGTCTGCCTTCCATGTTAGAAGCGGCTGATCATCGTCCGAGTGCAACGAAGGACTCGTGTCAGCATCGAGAAGGCAGTCCCTTCAAAGCGATGTAGCTAGCGCAACCCTGGTAAGGTTCTACAGCTACCAAGAAAGGCCAAAGTAGAGTAAATGGTATGATTTAACGGCGACAGGCCCGGTAACGAATAAAGGACAACGATTGGAAAGTCGGATCTTGGAACGTGAGAACTTTGAATGAACCCGTACGTGTTGGACTCCTGGCTCGTGAGCTGCAGAAGGTCGTCGTGAGTGTGGAAGCAATCCAGGAAATACGATGGCCCAGAACTGGAGAATTCCGGGCGCATCTACTATAGCGGCGGAAACAGAGCATAACGTGGAGTTGGCTTTATGGTGATCGGGAAGCAGATGAAGCTTTTTCTTTAATTTTATGGAGCCGTTTTTTTAATTCTAGATTAAGTTCAACACCGGTATGGAAAGGAGCTTGAGGAGCTCCCTTCGCGGTCCAACCAAGGGTTCCGCCACGATGCATGATTGTGTGCTGATGAAAGAGGGAAGGGTGGGCCGGAGGGCCCCCTCTTGCGTGCCAACCTAGGGCTCGCCAGTTGCCTTTCTTATAACTATTTTTATATTACCCTAATACTTAAAAAAAAACAAACTAATTGTAAAAACAGATAAAATAAACGAAATAAACGATAAAATGAATAAAAGATGATGACACTTTTCAAACATCCACGGGTGTTACTAGGGTCCGCCTAATGGGAAGAAGACGCTTCCATGTAAGTAATAAACGCTTGCTAAAGAATCGGCTTCTATGTTTCCCCTGATGCCACAATGGTCGGGGATCCAGACGAGACACGTATTTGGTGCCATAGCCGCCAGTATTCCTTGGGTCCAAGGGTGTCTAGGAGTGTCGCTCTGGAGAGCAGCGACGACGCTAGCTGAATCTCTAAAGATTGCGATCGGTTTGTTGGCCGGAACTGTGGCTGCGACGAAGATGGCAGCAGCTTCAGCCGAGGAGACCTATTCAAGCCGGAACCGAAAACTTCAAAACCGACACCACGGCTGGAGACTGAACCATCGGTGTATCGGATTTCATGGTTCTGGAATCGTGTCCCCAACAGTTCTAGGAACGATCTTCTCAACTCGTCTGTATTTTCCCCACTTTTAAACCGGGTGACTATGGTGTGGTCGACCCTGGCAGGAGGCATTAGCCAGATTTTTGCTTCGAGCCAGTGGGCTCTCGCCACTGGGGGGAGACTAGTGCCGACCACGTTTCGCAAGATCCGGTCATCCTCGTCGAGGAGAGGGATCCTGCACTCCCCTGAGGTGGCAGCCTTGCTGCAGTTAGCCATTAGGACTCGGTGTCGAAAGGGGAGGATACCGGCGTCAACACAAGCGGCTTCTGCTGGCTTGGAAGGAAGCTGTCCAGAGGCCAACCAAACATAATTTTTGAAGACCGGGGAGAGGACGGTCAATAAATCGCTCCGCGCGGAGCTGGTTAGCTCCAGGCCGTACAGTAGACGACTATCTATAATCTCCTGGTCCACCCTTACCCTGGTGTGTCTGTTGTTAGTCCGATGTTTTTTGGCCAGGGTTTTCATCAGACTAATTCGGGACTTACAGGCCACCTTAACAGCCCGGAAGTGTGGAACGAAGTTAATCGGCGATCGATATCCACTTCAAGGACGCTGAGTTTTAGTTGAAATGTACAGCAATTGAAGTAGGAGAATGTTTTTAATTAATCAAATTAGGCAAATTTCTCAGGTCGTGCAAACTGCGTAAATTTCGTAAAAAACTACATACTGGTTGTGCAAACCGGGAAAATATAATAGAAAAGGTTAGTGAGGGTGTCACCTTCATTTTTTTTAGAAATAAATCATATGTATCTTTTGGAATACGTCTCTCTAATTGATATAATATTTTTTCACATCTTCTGCAGTGTAGCTTCCAGCGAATATTCGCACTTTGCTAGCGGAGCAAATTTCCTATAAATAGTAAATCAATTCCGTTTATTGACACACTGTAAATTTGTTCATCTTTGGTACACATCTACCGCCTACTCACCGCCAGCGTGGCACAATATCTCACCGGTCCGCATCGGGAGTTATCGTTATCAGTGTTGTACACACATTTTTTCTCAATTTGTGTCACCCGCATTCGGTGCTGCCGCGGTACCAAATTGTGTGTAGATTAGGAGCCGGGACGGGTCGGGCCGGTTGAGTACATATCTTGATAAAGTGGGACCGCACACTCGCACTGGACTGTGGAAGTAAGTGTCGTCGTATGCCTATATATGTGTGCTAATGATGCAAACAATTATCTTCCAGCTCGGTGGAGTAAATGGTGATTGCAAAAATTAATTTGCTCTGAACTCTCTTCGCCTTCGGCGGTGCACTGCCGGTGTGCTCAGTAGTTATCTATTTATGACCAGTATTGAACAAACATTTTCTAACTGGAAATTAGAGGGCAAAGGTGCGCCCATCGTAATCGATACCATTACAACAATAATCCACCATCAGATGGTAAGGATAGGAAGCTCATTCAGTAGGATCATTCGCCGTTCAAATCCATCACAAATGGAAATTTTTCTCGCAAACATCACAAATTCCTCCAATTCAGCCGTATCCAAATGATTGGATTTTTCGCGTAAACTGGCGGGCTGTGCTGCGCCAACCATCGAGCAACAACGATCGGCAAAGCAAACAACTTTCACCCGGCTCAGGCGGTGGCATAGTAAGGGAGATGTGTTGCGGCTGGGCCGGCGACGACTCCGTGTCCAACCCCAAGCCGTTCACGCTAGGATGCGATATGTTTTTTTTTTCTATCAACATCAGCGCAGCAGCCAGCAGCATCATCATCATCATCTATACATTAGACATAAGTTCCCCATCGTACATATAGATTGCAGGTACATAGCATCTCTCTGCGTAGTATGTTTGATCGCCACTATGCGATGGTGGCGGGCTACTGATCCGCGTGTCCAAGTCATTACGGATCGGATTCAAAAGTGCGATTCCAATGGCCGTGCTGTGGTGCATACAGACAGAGCGAATGGATTCCTAACCTTTCTATTTGCTTTCCTTTCCGCCATGCAAGGTGACACTTGGTGGGAAAAAGGTTTTAATAGGCGACTTCCGTCTTTTATGTTCGTTTGATTTGCCTCTGTTTTGATTTCCCATCACCAACTGAATGGATCTCAGATTGGATGTAAGTTTTGTCACTGGTTGAATCCATATTGGATTATCGCACGAATCGAGGACAGAAACACATTTTGGCATTCACTATCTTGGATTTTGTTTGTTCCATTCGTTTTCTATTAAGGCAGATATCCCCAAAGTGCGACCCGCGAAGGATTTCAGAAAATGCACTACACCATTACCTGACAAGAGAAGGTTTTCATTGTGCCCATTTTTCGTAGCATTTGGGGATTCTGTCGCACCACTATGTAGTTATTAACATGATTAATGAAATTCATTACTTCATAAATATGGGTCCGTGACGTTAGGCCATAAGTACGTTAGGCATAAGGACGATAGACATAATGTACGGACGTTTGGCATAATCCTGCCTTCTTCGTGTCATAGGCTGTTCTTTGGGTCATTTAATGCCTGACGTCCATTATGCCTAACGTCTTTCTGCCTAACGTATTTATGCTTAACGGGGTATACCCATAAATATTATGTAGGCCTGTTATTATCCCGGGCTATATAAATAGCAAATGTCTGTTTTCCTCTGATTTAGACGAGCTTAATGTTGATCTTCATGTAAGGACACTGCTTCGTAATAAGGATGCGTTCATTCCTATAAACATGTTAGGGATCAGCGAAGTTCAACTGAAAAATTGCTAGAAACTCCAGGAAAAACCCGTTGAACATCAACTATCATGTTAATGTGCTCCGATGTTCATGCAGAAAAGGTTTCAGGAAATTGATAGAAAAACATGGAAGCAAGGTTCAGAATGCAGATTTACTCGATTTTTCTTCAGCACTGCTGGAATGATCACCTGGCTCCAAGAACACTTTTGGAACAGGCTGTCGCTATCTGCGCGACAACTTATAGTGACAATAATCCCTAAAAATAAATGTACGATCATATGATTATAAGGAAAAATACTTTTTGCCAACTGAAGTAAAAATATGGTATATATAAAAAGATGTTTTTCTTCTCAAGTCTGAAAGAGCAGAAACAATTACACCGACTCTTAGTCAGCTACGGCGATAAAACCTGCAGAATTGAATGTCATTACAAGGTGATATTTTTAAAAAATTACTGGAATAAAATATTTTGTTGAAATTTTATTTACAATCAACTCTCTTCATCTCGATGTTCCATATACAGGTTCCTCGATATACAATGATTGAACAGAATGATCGGAACAAGCAAAATTTTATCAAAATTTAAATGATCATAACTCCGTGAAATATCAACCGATTTCTTAGGTTCTGACAGCGTTCGACGGGAAAATAAATCAAGTTTTGGAAAACTTGTTCAAATCCATGGTCAGTCCGCCCGATACCGGAGTTAATCCGGATTATTGGAGGGCATGACAAAAATGCTATTTTTTAAGCGCTTGTATTTTTCACTTGGGTGAAATGTTTACCCTTTTTATATTTTTTTACAGAAACTAGAGCTTTTCCTGAGTTGATTGATATGTTAACGTCACAGATCGGACAACCGTGAAACCGGTTCCACCTATTGTAACACTCACGCTATTGTTCTCGTAGACAGCGTCCTTGCATCAAGTGGTACCCCATGGAATAACGGCTGGCGCAGTGTTTCTGAGCAAATATTTGAATCACAATTATTCTAGAAGTGTGCGTCGGTCCGAAAGTCGCCGTTGGCGACGGCGGTCCAATCTTCTAAATTTCGTAAGGAAAATCTTATGAATTTCTCGGAATTATCTTCTGAGTATTCTTATATTGCGCGGATTATTTAAATTTTGATAAAATTTTGCCTGTCCCGAGTATTCTGTAAACCTTGTACATCCCTATGTCGATGGTTTTCTCGGTCCCTCCAATCTGCATACATTTGGGCATTCTACATCTCGATATCCTCCCTATCTCGATGTATTCTGGTCATATTTTGTTTAGGATGCTCTCTCCCTATGTCGATGTATTCATATTTCTAGATTGCTTTGAGAATAGGTCGTATGTGCAAACGAGAGATTCTCTTTGATCACGCTCTCTTTCGCCAATATATCGGCTAGTTTTGCATGTTTTGCAACATTTCCACTTCAGCATGATAGACAAAGCTATTGTCTTTGGATATCTGCCAAGAAATTCGAAGTAAATTTATGTAAAGTTTTGTAATAATTGAAAAAGAATAGATCCAAAGAGAGACTCTCTTTTGCACATACGACCTATTTTCAAAGCACTCTAGATTTCTAGGCTACTAGTCCATTTTTGGACAATGACAAACACATCAACAAAAAGAGACGACATTTGTTTTGTTATCGTTTTTTTTTTTCACAGCAACCAACAGCAACGAGCTTTTTTCAATGTAGTATCCATTTCAATTTTTCTCCCATTCCTCGATCTCTCTTTATCTCGATGGTCTCTTCAATATCGAGATGTGGAGAAGCGACTGTATATTCAAAATTATATACTATGACTTTAACATTCTGTATGAAATAAAACACAAATATTGAAAATATTGCGGCCGGTTTCAACAGTTCAAAATAGCAATGCGGTCCTTGATAGTAAACATGCTGGGGACCACTGTATTAAGGTAAGCTATCAGACCACCTTTCTTCTAACAATTAGCAATGTTTATTACCGAATCTGTGATTCTAAAATACCTCTCGCGTAACATATAATTAGTGCCTATAAACCAAAACCATGTTTTTTTTTCATTTTTTAGCATAAATGATTCTCTTGCAATTGATTCTTTATGTTAGGTAAAACTCCGTTCTCGATATTTCTTAACACATTTATTATTGCTATTTTGAGTTTCATGAACTATTTGCACCAAAGTCCTTTGTTCGGCGCACTTAACAACCATTCCGTTCACTTTATATTATTTTGTTGGCAAATATGACTTCAAGTATTCCTAAGATTTTCAATAAACCGCATAGCAAAACTGTTGTGGCTAACAAATCCAATGATGCTAATGGTGTTGAGCAAGCGGCTTAAAAGCCAGGTTCCGCATTGTTAGCTATTCGGCCATAATAATTCGTATGTTGCTCGAGAACTGATTGGAGGACAAACTAAACTCACTACAAGCTAAAACGGCAACAGAATAGAACAATGATTTTTTACCGCGCATCTAGAGATATTGCCGGTTTTTGACGAAGTTCTCGGATAAAAATGTTTTCGCTGTCAATATTTGGACATAACTCCCATAAAAAATAGCCATATGTTGACATGATTTAAGTTTTGCTTTTTATAAATTTGCGCCGATTAAAATTTTACCGGAGGCGGCGTGATAGATCATTTTCTGCCAGCGGCGGTGGCGGCGTCACGCTGTTGGTGATCGGCGACGGCGTGGTTTTGCGTAAACTAATTTCAATCGTCAACAATTCATCAGGTTTTTTTTTCGGAAGTTCCTCTTCGAATTCCTCAGGAAGTTTCTCCACGAGACCATCACGAAATTCTTCTGGACAATCCTCCAGATATTTTTCCGCAATTCTTCTAGCAATTCCTCCGAAAGTTTGTTCCTAAGCGATTCCTCCGATTTGTCTGGGAGCTCCTCCATGAATTCCCCAGGAAATTCTTTTATGAATTCCTCCGGAAGTTCCTCCTGCAATTCTTCTAGAAATTCCTTCAGAAGTTCCTCCAAAAGTTCCTTCAGGAATTCCTCCGGAAGCTCCTTCAGGAATTCTTCTAAAAATTTCTCCAGGAATTCCTAGGAAAGTTCCTCCGAAAATTCTTTCTGGAATTCCTACAAAAGTTCCACCAAAATTCCTCCAGGAGATTCTAAGGAAAGGTTTTAAAAGTTTTAATTTAAGAATTCCTTCAGAAGTACCTCCAGGAATTTTTTAAAGAATTTCTTTGAAAGTTCCTCCAGGAATTCTTCCGGAAGTTTCTCCAGACTCCAGGAATTCACCCAGAAACTTCTGCAGGAATTCCTAGAAAAGTTCCTCCAAAAATTCTTCCCGGAATTCCTACAAAAGTTCCATCAAAATTCCTCCAGGAAATCCTAAGGAAGTTTTTTTAAGAATTTCTTCGGAAGTTCCTCCAGGAATTACTCCGGAAACTCCTCCAGCGACTCCTCCGGGAGTTCCCTCAGCAATTACTCCAAGAATTCCTCCAATTTTTCCGGGAGCTACTCCACGAATTCCCCCGGAAATTTCTCCAAGAACTCTTCGGGGGTTCTCATTGAATTCCTCCGGAAGTTCCTCCACGAATTCCTCCGGTAGTTCATCCAGGAATTCCTCCGGAAGATCCTTCAAGAATTCCTCCGGAAGTTCCTTCATGAAATTTTCCGGAAGTTCCTTCAGGAATTTCCTCCAAGAATTCTTCCGGAAATTCCTCCTGGAATTCCTCTGGAAGTTCCTCCAGGAATTCTTCCGGAAACTTCTCCAGGAATTCCTAGGAAAGTTCCTCCAAAAATTCTATTTGGAATTCCTACAAAAGCTCCAGGGAAATTTATCCAGGAACTCTACATAAATTACTTCGAGAACTTTCCAAAAATTTCCACTGACCTCCTTTTGAATCTCACATAGAATTTCTAAACTCAACTCCCATCCAACGCCGGGATTTGTTTAGGAATACATATGGAAATTCAATTGCAAATTTTTCCAGAAAATTCTGATAATCCATAAAAAATATTCCATCTCAGCGGAAATTACTGTAAGAATACTTTTCTATAAACCTCTATAGATTCCCAAAATATTCTCGGAAAATTTGCAAAGGATTTTTTTTTAAATTCCTTAAGGTAAAGGTAAAGCCAAAAAATCCTCCGGAATACACGCTTGACTTTTTGTGTGGGAATATTCAAAGGAGTTCTTAAAAGATTTCATGAAACCAGCCCTGAAGGATTCCTAGAACAAGTTCCTGAAGAAATTGTAATGTGAACTTTTCTGAAAATATGTATTTCAAATAGGATGAACTTACCAGTAAGAATGCTCTTTTTACAAAATTTCCTAAACACATTACACATTACCTAATGGTAATAAGCAATAAACAATAATGGCTTCAGTAGCCATCGGCGTGAAAGAATATATTTGGCGGCGTGGAAAATTTTTATGCGACGTTGCGTCCATGCATTTTTGACGGCAGCGGCGGCGTGAGAAAATCAATGGCGGCGCACAGGTTTTGCAATATACCAAAAATCACAGTTTGAAAAGTTCCCAACACATACCTCGCCGTATTCATGGCAGAAGAATTCATGCAACATTGTCCTTATCCTATGCAGATGGGGACAAAGATTATTTTTATTCTCTTTTGTTCCCACGGAATTAAATTTGCTTTTATGATCGTCTATTTTAGATCAATAACAGACGTTCCTAAGCCACGTTGCTCAAATGGTCACTGTTTTCGGCCTGATCCAAATATTTTATTGGGTAGTCCCCTTTGATCACTGATCACTAGGGAAGTTAAAACAACAACATTGCTAATGACAACAAAATTGTCCTCTCTTGTAAATGTTGGGACATACTCGCAATAAGCGTTTGTCCCAAACTGTAACAGAATAGAACAATGATCGCCTGCCATGCATTTAGAAAAGTAGTCGGTTTTCGATGATGTTTTTATTTGAATGAGTATCAGTCATCATTGTTTAGTCATAAACTTAACCATCTGTTGACATGATTTCTGTTTTACTTCTAAATTATACAAGTTATCGCAGTTTGAAAAGTTCACAACAATTATCTCTCCATGTTTGCTGCAATTAAAATGGAACGCAACATTGTCTTTATCCTTGCTTATTTTTTTCTCGCATTTTTTAGCGACAATTACACTTCTAGCTGATCACCGATTTCACAATTATCTCTATCACTTATCACTTCAACTCAACACTGGGTCTATTCCCTTTTGGTCCCCATGGTGATTAAATTTGCTTCTATGGGACTCTATTTTATATCAAGAACAGACGTTCCTAAGTCACGGTCACTAATCCAAATAGTTTTGCCTTTCTCGTACAACAAAGTTGTACCAGAAAGGCTTTCATTTCACTCCCAAAACGTACTTTTTATAGAGCGCTTGTAGACCCATAGTATTATATACCATTCGATTCAGCTCGACAAACTGAGCAAATGTCTGTCTGTCCGTGTGTGTGTCCGTGTGTGTGTGTGTGCGTATGTGTGTGCACATTGAAACATTAGCCAATTTTTCTAGTACTAAACCTGAATCGATTTTGCTACAACAAGTTGCATTCGATGGGGAATGTTTTCTTCTTGTTCACTATTGAGTTTCATAATGATGGCACTTCTCAAAAAATAGTAAATATTCAAAGAGTTATGAGACATCATTATTTCGTAACAAATAAGCTATCGATTTTCTAGGTTATGTTCTCCCAAGACACAATTTATTCGAAACCGGCACACTGACAGCATAGAATACACAGCTTACACGGAAAAAAAACTTCACAAAAAAACATAGAAACCCATTAATGAGTTAAAAGTACCTATTTTAAGATTTCATGAATACACTGAAAATTCTCGTTTATTTTTCAAAATGACCTAAGAAACATATTTTCATGAATGAATTTTAATATTGCGATCAACAGACCAATATGATAGCTTTTGATTGCAGTACACAAATTAATTCATGAATAAAAGGTGACATATGTTCTTTTAAAAGTTAAGCGTCATTTCTGCCATTTCTTTCCCTATGGGCCGATGTGAGCAGTGAGAAGTGAAAAGTGAGACGTGAGAAGTGCGAAGTGAGAAGTGAAAAGTAAGAAGTAAGAAATGAAAAATGAGAAATGAAAAATCATCAGATGATCCGAAATGAAAACAAAAATGTTTATCCAAATTTAATCTAGACTGTCCTTTGAAAAGAACCAAATTTTTTTTGCTGATATTTTCAAATGAATATAATAGAAAAACGACGCATCCCACAAAAAGTGTTGTATGGGTGACCCTCGCAAAATCAGTCAAACTTTCTAATAAAAATATTGGAAACAATCCAAATTGAGCTCTACACTGAAAAAAATCAGTTAAAAAAATAGAGTCGATTTGCGAAAAAACACCCTTTTTGATTTGAACGAAATTTTGTCTCAAGATAGGTGATTATGTTCCCTACCAACGGTCCATACATCGCAAGCTGGGCACTTTTAAGGAAAAAAAGTTTTTTTAACAAAAACTTTTTCTTGTCGGAATTATTTTCAGTGTATTTTCATCTGAAATTAAACCAATGAAAGCCATCGTTATAGAACCCCAAGCAAATCTATTTTTATGATACATTGTCTAATTTAGTCACTAAATATAGTTTGTTTTTAAATTAAGAGTAATATTAAGAAGGGGTTTATATCTTCAAAAAAAAATTATATTCCATTATTAGCTTCTTTACACGTAAAAAAATAACCTTATATGTTATGGCAAAAAAACATTCGAAAATACTTATACTCTTCATTATGCCTCCTAATGAATGATCCCATATCAAAAAGCTAATAACATTCATAAGTTAATGAAAAGTATAAGTTTCGGAATGTATGTGACTAATGCGATGTATAAGTTTTTTCTTATACATATCATTAAGCGCCTGCTTTGGCAAAAAAGTATTAGAAATCTTAATAATAAATAACATTAAATTTTTTTACGTGTAGTTGCGACCAGTTACGACCAAAACATTGTACTCTGCCTGACTGTACAGGAATACTTAATATGAGTATATTATGTATACATATGTTAAATCCACCCCTTAAAGACATTGAAAAAATCAATTCCGTCAAGAAAAAGTTTTTGTTAGAAAATTTTTTTTCCCTTCAAAGTGCCCAGCTTGCGATGTATGGACGGTTGGTAGGGAACATAATCACCTATCTTGATACAAAATTTTGTCCAAATCGAAAAGGGCGTTTTTTTGCAAATCGACTTTTAATTTTTTAAATCGATTTTTTTAGTGTAGGGTTCAATTTTGAGTTTTCAAAAAGTTTTATTAGAAAGTTTGACTGAATTTGCGATAGTCACCCATACAACACTTTTTTGTAGGAAGGGTCGTTTTTCGATTATATCCATTTGAAAAATCAGTAAAAACAAGTTTGACCCTTTTCAAAAGATAGTCTGAATCAAATTTGAATAAACTAAGTATGCACTTTTCTTTTAACTGCACTTCTTAAATATTGACCAATAAATTTACAAAAAGTCAACTTAAACAATCAGAACACTTGCAAGTTCCCAAAAAGTTCTATTTTGGCTTTACGCATTTTATTACATTTCCCGCATAACTTTTCAAAAGGACCAAAGTAAATTTTTTTCATGAATTCTCGCTTAACTTTTCAAAAGGACGTAAATAACATTTCTTTTCATGAATTAATTTGAATACTGCAATCAATATTGTGATTCTCGAGATATTATAGCATTTTGCTCATTCACCTCTGCCTCGCTTAGTTGTGCGCCGCTAAGGTATTGTGTCATATTATGGTACTTTACTCAATTTAAGTGTAGAATATTACATCACAAATTAAACATAATTGCACTACTAATATCCACTTAAACAATATCCCGAACGCAACACAGGCGAAAGAAAAGCAAACAACTACTAAACCTCGAACAATTTCACTTAAAAATATCTTTTCGTAAAGGGACGACAATATGCTACATACCTTACAAGCGAATGTGGAAAAGCTTACCGAAAGCTCACATCTATTTGACATTGGTTTATTTACTTTTTGCATGGCGCACAACTCGGCGCATGGGACCCGGCGCGTAACTGGTGAGCCAGTATGCTAATTTTAGAAAAGAATCGCAATAGCTTTCATGTTGTTCTGTTGATTGCAGTACTCAAATTAATTCATGAAAAAATGTTACTTAGGTCCTTTTGATAAATTATGCGAGATCTATAGTACAGCAGAAAGTCCATTGCTGATAAACGTTCATTTCGAACAATACACCGCAGATTGCTGGTTAATTTTGTTTGACATATACTCTGTCTCGCGCGAACCAACAGCGAATAATCTAGCGACTACTTTAACGAACTATTTAAGGAACAGCTACTTTAACCGACCGTGTCCATTTAGCAAGTACGGTGTTGAACATAATCTGGAGATTAAAATAACACTTAATAAAGTTTAAAAAAACTTAGCAAGTAACCGCACAATATTGAGTAAAACAAATTAAGGGTGTAGCATTTCTGCATGCGGTGAATAAATTTCGCATCGTGTATATAACTGACAGCATGAATGTTTGTGTTGCTTCTTTCGTGCTTTATTGATGATGCTAACCTCTCAAGCAAAGTTTTCCAAAGCTTCAAATGTGGAACACGAAAACTAATGGACTCGCCTCAACACAGCTGTAAAAGTTTCGTCATTGGAAATAAAAATCACATACCTACGTACATACTTTCTCGTGCGCTCGTTACGTTTGCTGCCATTTTGTTTCATGCTTTGGAAGGAAAGAAGAGGCGTGTCATTAAGGCTAACTGCTTTTTGGTTTGGGTGGTTTGGTTGGTTTGGGTGGAATGATGGTGTAGTTTGGGCATATGGGTGATTTGAACATAACGTTCGTTTTCATACACCTCCTTATTTCCATATTATGCGGCTTTTTTTTTCATTTATATTTATGTGAATTGTTGGTTTCATTTTCACAAATGTACTTGTACAATTATTACACAAAGGGATGCAAAATCAATGTATGACATACAACTATGTAGTATTATTGAACTTTAATATTACATTGGTGAAAAACACTACGTGGGAATCAGGAAAGTTGGAAACATATCGAATTTTAATCCATATGTATTTTTCAAAACGCGCCGTTGCGCTAATCATTGTATTTACTATCGCTAATCATTGTACTACCGCACGATCGCATATTTGTAACATATGCATTTTTTCCTTTCTCGTACAACAAAGTTGTACCGAAAGGCTATATGATTGCTAAAAAAACTTGATAGAAGGCCCGGAGACCCATAGTGTTATATACCGATCGACTCAGCTCAAACTGAGACTGACAAACTGAGGTGACGTCTGTTTTTTTTTTGTGTATGTGTGTGTGTATGTGTACAAATTTTGTAGGCACACTTTTTAGAACTTAGAATTATCCGATTTACTCGCAACAAGTTGCATTCGACGGGGAATTGTTTGCTATTGGAAATGGGCCCGATCATTGCTTTTCGGAATTATTGAAAAAACATTGTTTTTCCCCAAAGGTCCCCCTTGAAAATTCAAAGAACATTTTTTTTTTGAATGGTGGCAAGGCAAAAATATTAAAAATGATCGAAAAAATGTGATCTATTCCCCCAAAGAGCTTTTTTGACCTTTCTAATGTGATTTTTTCAATATATTTTATAATGCACGAGAAAGGCATCATCACTGCTAGGTGGATTAATCTGGGTTTTCTATAAAATAATCCCTTCAAGTACTATCATTTATTATCGTTTTCACTACCATTACTATTATACAGCGATTCCATGAAAAAAAAAACCCTGATTAATCCACCTAGCGGTGATGGTGCCTTTCTCGTACATTATAAAAATAGTATTTTGGTAATTACTCTTGAGCCCATAGTCCGATCTAGCCAATTTTCAATAGGAAACAATGGGAGAGTATTTTGCGTCGAATGCAACCTGTTGCGAGTAAATCGGTTAAGGATAAGTACCTGAAAAATGAGTGACACTTTTTTTGGTATATAACACTATGGGTCTCTGGGCCTCCTATAAAAAGTTCATTTTTGGAGCGAATATATAGCCTTTACGTATACTTTATATACGAGAAAGGCAAAAATAGAGTCGAAAAAAAGTTCTTCGATTTTGCTCAAAATATGTATGAATGATCTCTACCGAAAATAATTGAACCCGTATTTTTTGTTTCGGTCTTAGGATGGACAATTTCAGAATAGGGCGGTCCAAAAAAAACGGCGTTTACAGAAAAAATAAATAAAATAAAATTAAAAAAATATCGTTTAAGCAAAATATAGTAAGCTTTAGAATGTTTAAATAGTCAAAATATCTGATTTTTTTTATTTTCAATTTTTTGGACCACAACGATTGTGCTTTTTATATTTATTAAATGAAAATTCAAACGTTTTTACCAAAGATTGAATCCTAAAGAGAAAGAGCAAGTCTCTCACTTATCATCTCTGTATACATATACGATATGTACGTACCGCAAGAAACTTTTTTCGCAAGCTGTCATGATAGAGAACTGATTCGGGATGTTATACCCCATGATAAATATCTTTTAGAAAACTCAAAATGCGGGGAACACTGGCTCTGATGATGCATTTTAACTTGTTCTACACAGCTGTGCAGTAACCAACACGAAATGAGCGAAAACAAAGCGAGAATCACCATTTTTCTGTGGGGGCTGCCTATCCGATTCTGTTTTTTGGCACTTGTATACAAGTTTGATAAATTTGTTATCATGGCTTGTTATGATTCGGAACAGTTTTTGCCTCTCTTTTATCGTTGTTCGTTATCTATTGAGAACGATTTCTGCAAACCCTGCTAATATTCAACCGAATATTGACAGTCCAGAGCCGACTATGAATGTGTCTAGAAGTGAGCCGACAAGTGAAGAAGGGTGGACTTCACCAAAATTTTTCGATTATTTTACACTCTGGTTACGACCACATTTGGTCGTCACTGATATTGAATATTAAATAAATTTATAATATATAAATATAAACAAATTTTGCGTTCCACTTGCTGATGGTATTTCGAAAGCTGAAAAATACTCCACTTGGGCCAAACGGGCCCATCTACAACGCATATCCGTATTGGTACTAAGGTTCACAGCATTGCACAGGAAAAAAAATGGGCAAAAAGTACTTAAAGGAACTTAAGAATTTCTCTCTAGAGACGAGCCAGCCAGCCGCACACGAAAAAATCAGAAAAAATGCCTACGTAATAAGACCCCAAATAAAAAAAAATCTCGCTGAAAAGAATTTCTTGAGATGTCTGAAGTTATTTTATCAATTTCATGGAATATTCTTTTGCATTTGGTATATTCCTTTAAATTTGAAAAATTCTGTAAAATCTTTTCGTGACAATCTGAATCTAATACAAAGTATCCCTGATCGAGAGGAAAATCACTTCCAATCACGATAATTGAGCGGTGACAGGAATAATCACCCACATTAGACGTAATGATTTTTCTAACGCAAGTTCCCTTATCGCGCACCGCGAACAAAACGACGAACGGCTGCAATCAATCTATCGACGGTCGGCCGACAGCGACCAGCGAGCGGTCGAATCCAAAATCTCACCCATACAAAAGTCCTACAAACAAACAAAAAAGTTCCAACCAACAACGTCGCCAGACGATGGAGTCGGAGCGCGAGCGAGACAGATACGGCCGCCCGGCCAGCCATCAGCAGGACGGTGCGGCTGCGGACAAGATACACAACACAAACACAACCGCACCAGCCATCGAACATCCAATCATCTGACTGGCTGTCGATTGCTTGAGCTCGCTGGCGGCGGCGGCAGCAGTGACGTCGATGATGATAATGATTGGAAAACTACGATCCCATATTACTCAGTTGTGGTGATCAGCGATGCCAAGTTCACGGATGTATCATTTGATGTTGAAAAATGTTAAATGTTAATAATGAAAAAAAAAACAGATTAATTCACCGTGTAGTGATACTGCCTTTCTCGTATTTACCCATGACACCAACCCTATATGCCACTTCTTAAAGACCCGATCATTTAGGGTCTGTCTCAATTGGATAATTAAACTGAAATCAAACTTAAAAGTGACATTGCAATTATTAACAAAAAAAACCCTGCTCGCAGAGCAAAATTACTTTTGACAGATATCGAATCATTTTCCATCGATGTCCTATTGGAATTGCTGGGTAGCACCAGCCATTCTTATAACGGGGTGATTTTTTAATTCACGAACTGTCACTTTTAAGTTTAATTCTCCAAATGAGACAGACCCTTAGAAATGGGGCACTTTTAAATGTGTGTATTTTTTAAACTTTTCGTTCAATCGAAAAACTTTCTAAAAATGATACAAAGCTTATATTATTCTCATTCCATATAAACAACTGAATTCAATGATGCATCGTTATTTCGGAGAAGGACTCGCCCTTTTCTGTTGATGCCGCTTGTCAGCCGGCGCACACCTTCTTTAGCCATGATTTTGGTTAGCTGATTCCACCAATTATTCATTTGGACAATGTCACTAATAACTGCTTCTTTTGTCTCCAGTTTCTGCTTAATTCTTCTTCTTCTTCTTCTTCATTGGCATTACATCCTCCACTGGGATGGGACATTGCCACCTCGCAGCTTAATGTTCATTAAGCACTTCCACAGTTATTAACTGCGAGGTTTCTAAGCCAAGCTACCATGTCATGTCTGCATTCGTATATCATGAGGCTAGCCCGATGACACTTTTATGCCCAGGAGCCTCGATGCAAATTCCAATCCGAAAATTGCCTAGGCCGGCACCGGGAATCGAACCCAGCCACCCTCAACACGGTCTTGCCTTGTAGCCGCGCATCTTACCGCACGGCTAAATTATCGCCCAAAATTTCTCGATTGGATAGAACTGAGGACAATTTGATGGATTTAGATTTTTTGGAATGAATAGGTCTTACATCTTACAGGACATCACAGTTCTTACAGCGAGTTCTTCCTTACTTGATATCAAAGCAACCAGTAATTAAAGGCCCCCCACGCCATAGATCGGAACGGCGACGGAAACGGCAGATTTGACAGTTAGCCCATATATTTTCTGTCAAATTTTGCGTTTGGGTATTAAGAGAGGATATCGAGTTAGAGATAAAACTTTGGAA
This sequence comes from Armigeres subalbatus, assembly GCF_024139115.2. Classification (NCBI taxonomy): domain Eukaryota; kingdom Metazoa; phylum Arthropoda; class Insecta; order Diptera; family Culicidae; genus Armigeres; species Armigeres subalbatus. The sequence continues at coordinate 164,998 of NW_026942556.1, forward strand.
TTAGTAGTAGGAGGTAGCGAATCAGAGTAACCTGGATTTTCAACAGGATAGTGAACATTCTGAAAATAAGAAAAACACATTAGCGGTCGAAATAATACTTCAGATGGATAGATCCCACTGTTTTAAACAATTCAATCTTTTCACAGTCTGAATGCATTGCAGCAGTTTCTAATTATTTTTTTCGACAATGTTTTTTGAAAAACTCCGGAACGCGAAAAATTAGGTAAGATTTCACGTCGAATGCAACCTGTGGCAAGCAAAACGGATTACGCTAAGTCCAAAAAAAGTGTTTTTTTTTTGCAAACACACACACATACAGACATTACCTCAATTCGTCGAGCTGTGTCGATTAGTATAAAAAACTATGGATCTCCAAGCCTACTATCAAAAGTTGGGTTTTGGAGTGATCCTGAAGCCTTTGCGTATACTTATGTCGAATTCGTTTTTAAACCTGGGTCAGTGCCAACCCGAACCCTGAATAAAAAAACGTTTTCAGTTCCATCTGTCATTGGATATGGTGGTGTGCGTGGCATCGTGTTTGTTTTGATTCGAAACATATGATCGACACCATACCGGACTTTACCAGTGCACTGGCAGCTTGTGAGCCACAACGAATCAGATCATGATAAAAATGATCAAGTACGCGCTCTGATTTTCGCGAATTACGAAATTTACCTTTGGATGGATATATCGACGCCCGATTCTCTATTCCTTTCCACTTTTTCAGGAATTCCTCCGCAAGTTCTTACAGGCATTTACTCGGAGTTTCTTTCCGGAATTCCTCCGGATGTTTCTTCAGGCATTCCTTCGGAAATTTCTTCAGGAATCTATTCGGAGCTCGGGAGTACGTTAGGAAAGTTCCGAAGTTCCTTAATAATTTCCTTCGGAAGTTCCTTCAGAAAATCTTTGGAACATTCCTTCAGGAATTCCTTCCAAAAATACTTCAAAACTTCTTCCGGAAGTTCCTTCAGTAAATCATTTGGAAATTCATTCATGAAATCCTACTCAAATTCATTTAGGAGTTCCTCCAGAAGTACCGTCAGAAATTCCTCCGGAATTTCCTCTAAGAATTCGTCCGAAAGTTCCTCCAGAAATTCCTCCGGAAGTTCCTCCAGGAAATCTTCCGGAAGTTCCTCCAGAGATACCTCTAGGAATTCCTCTAGAACTTCCTTCAGGAATTTCTCAGGATGTTCCTCCAGGAATTCCTCCGAAATTCATCCAGGAATCCCACCAGCTGTTCCTCCAGGTATTCCTCTGGAAGTTCCTCCAGAAACTCCTACGGAAGTTCCTCCAGAAATTCCTCCGAAGCTCCTCCAGAAATCCATCCGGAAGTTCCACCATAAATGCCTCCGGTAGTTCCTCCAGGAATTCCTCCGGAAGTTCTCCCATTCCTCCGGAAGATCCTCCAGAAATTTCTCCGGAAGCTTCTTCAGAAATTCATCCGGAAGTTCCATCATAAATTCCTCCGGTAGTTCCTTCAGGAATTCCTCCGGAAGTTCTCCCAGGAATTCCTCCGGAAGATCTTCCAGGAATTGCTCCAGCTTTTCCTGCAAGAATTCCTCCGGTGGTTCCTCCAGAAATTCATTCCGAAAGTTCCTCTAGAAGTTCCTCCGAAAGTTCCTCCAGGAATACCTCCAGAAGTCCCTCCAAAAATTCCTTCGGAAGTCCCTCCCGAAATTTCTCAGGAAGTCCCTCCAGAAATACTTCCGGAGAAATACGTGGAGGAGCTTTCGGAGCAATTCCTGGAAGAGCTTCCAAAAGAACATCCGGGAAAATTATTGGAAGAACATCCGAAGGAATTCCTGATGGAATTTCGGGAAAAATTTCCGGAGGAATTTATGAAAGAACTTCCGAAGGAAATTCCAGAGAAATTTCTGGAAGGACTTCCGGAGGTACTTCTGAAGGATGTTCCGGAGGAATTCCTGGAGGAACTTTTGAAGGAATTCCTGGAGGAACTTTTGCAGGAACTCCCGGAGGAATTCCTGGAGGGACTTCCGAAGACATTTCTGGAGGGACTTCTGTAGGAACTTTTGGAGAAGGCTCCGGAGGAATCCCTGGAGGAACTTCTGAAGGAATTCCAGGGGGAAAATTCTGAAGGAACTTCCGGATGGATTTCTGGAGGAGCTTCCGGGGGAGTTTCTGGAGGAACTTCCGTAGAAATTTCAGAAGGAACTTCCGGAGGAATTCCTGGAGGAACTTCGGGAGGAATTCCTGGAGGAACTTCCGAAGGAATTCTTGGAGGAACTTCCGAAGGAATTCCTGGAGAAACTTCTGGAGGAATTCCTGGAGGAACTTCCAGAGGAATTCCTGGAGGAACTTCCAGAGAAATACTTGGAAGAAATTTCGTAGGAACTCTTGGAGGAATTTCCAGATGAACTTCTGGAAAAATATTTTGAAGGAATGCCTGAAATAATGCTCTAATGCATTCTGGGAAGAATTCACAATGGAATGCATACAAGACTTCAAGGAGGAATACCTGAACGAATTATAAGAATTCTTTGAAGAATCTCCGTATGATTTTTTGAAGAACTACTTAAATAAATAATTAATGGGGGAATTGAAGAACAAATTGCAATATAATATTTCCGTTTAAAACAAATTATCCTGGGATTACTGAAAAAAAGTCCTAAGGGAATTTAAATATAATGCAAATGTTGACAAATATCATAGGGAATAAAAAATTTCCGTAAAACGGCTTTTGATGAGCATTCTTTATTAAATGCACAAACAGTTTCGTTTTTACTCTGGTTTGTATTTGCCTTCGGCTTGTTTATTCCACCCATATGGTTTTGACAGTTGAAGTGCAGTTGTATTGGTGAACCTGGTGCGAAACCGTGAAACAACACAGTGCGAACCCGGCAGCTTTGGGGTTGGAACCTGAGACGAGACCTGCAAAGACGCTGCTTCTTTTCTCTTGTTTTGACACTTGTTCTTCTTTTCATCACAGTTGACCATCGAGTTTCAACTGTTTACTTGACTGTTTCACCTAAGCCCCAGGTGGACCCTTCTGAGCACAATAAAAGTGTATCCAATTCACGAAATATGTTAATTCATTTTCATAAGGATTTTTATACCGGGAACAAAACACAGGTTTATTACTGATTATTAACAAGCTAAACGGAAGGTTTGGAATACTCGTTAAAGTAAAAAAGTCATGGTAAAGCAAAAATGATGTGGAATATTTTATTTGGGATACCAATACTTTCACTCAAAAAGCTGCTGGTTGCACCTGACAGTTCGTGACAGCAGTTGACTGGCAGCAGCTGAAGTTACATTTTTTCCTCTTTGCAGGTCTCGTCTCAGGTTGGAACTAGTGCGAACCTAGTTCCAACCTGAGCGAATAAAAAAACACTTTGACAGCACTTAGGTTGGAACTGGTTCCAACCTAGGTTGGAACTTTTTAAAAACGAATTCGACATTAGTATGTATACGAAAAAGGCAAAAAGTTAATCGGATTACTCCTAGGAGAAAAATATATTGAATAACAGAATATTCGGCAACACTGGGTCAGTAAGCACCACCACCTGTACGCGATGTTCACGATGAAACGACACCCATTCGGTTTGCTCAACAATTTATCGGAATCCGAAATCACGGAATATCTGCACATCGCAGACAAGAATGTCTCAACAAATTCCGCGCTTCAGTATTTTAGATACCGAACAGTTATTAGTGTGTTGATAAATAAAATAATTTTAATACGGTAGTAAAATGGCACAAACCTTCTAGTCCCAGTTTAGTCCGGTCTTACGATGAGGTTCAAATTCCTAGGCCAGCTAATTTAGTTACTCCAAATCTCCAGTCAGGTTATTTTAATAAATCCCCTTTCGAGCGCGCTATCCAGTTGGTAATTATCCGCTTGCTGTCCCACTCACTCTCACTAGGCACTGTGGCACGCACTTTTCACTCTTTTGCGCTATCTTGCTCCCGCACACTGGAGCACACACACTCGACGAGAAATCGCTCCTCTGCAGAAATTATTCACGTTGCACTTTTCTCTTTTCTTTTTTCCTTCCCTTTGGATCACAGATTTCCTTTCCGTGAACTCCGTTTTTTCCGGAAGCTTACCGACCCTTTCTTGCTGGAAATCCGAAATTACACCAACTAAGCCACAAGGCCTACTTACGAGGCGGCAATTATCCGTAGAAGACACCGAAATAACCCCTTTTGGAAAAGCCAAACTACGTCGCCTCCGCGTTGATCAAAGTTGGCGAAGACCCGTCATCCGAAGTCTAGAGCAAGAGTAACGGAAACCGGAACAGCAGGCGCCACCAAAATTCCACCACTCGTAGCGAATTCAGCAACACTAGCCGGAACGGAAAGCCACGGGAACCACCAGAATCGAAACTCCCGAGAACCGAAATCAAATAAAAATCACGCACCCAAAAACTGGTTCTGTGTGTCCTCACAACGCAACACAATAAACGGCGAACCGACGAATAATCAACCAAACCGAACCGAACGTACGAACGGGAGGAGAAAGAATATCCGCATTCATTCAAGTGACACCTCACTGCTGCTGCTGGCTGTCTGATGGTCAGTGATGGAAGGCAGCACCAACACCGACACGGCTACGATGACGCTGATGATTGTTGTTGGTCTTTTTCCAGCAGATGGAAATTAATATGCGGGAAAATCGTGTGCCGGTCGGTTGGTAGTGCCATCTCATTTCGTGTGCGACAGAAAGAGATAGCAACAAACTTCCTAACCCCGATGTAAAAAAGACGGAAGAGATCGATGATGAACGAGGGGCTTATAAAATACACTGAACCAAAACAGCAACCTAAAATCGACTGATTTGGCTTTCCCCTCCCAGCAAACAAGGTTACTCTAACTTGACCCTAACATGAGTGTAACCTGTTAGAAAGTTACTCTAATTTTCTCACTAACGTTAGGGTAAAATGAGACTAAAATTAGACAGATCTGCAACACTTTTGTTAGATATGTTTATGTAAGTTGCATAATTTAATCTAACCTGTTAGCCTCACTTTAGTATAACGTTAGCAATGTTTTGCAGTGAGCGGTTAGGGAGTTGTGAGGGTTGTTTTGAAAGGGCTTTCATGCTGATTTATTTACATTCAGCTGTCATCCGAGGCAGAATGTATATATATGCCTAGTGAAAATACATAATATACATAACTGCCTCGAGTAACAGATGAATGTAAATAAATTATCAATAAAAATCGTCTTAGAAATTTTCTATATTTACCAAAGTAATTGTTATACATTTAGATTAACAACATTTAGCTGAATTAAGGTAATATATTATGAAATTATAATTTTATCTTTATCCTAACCCGTGTTTTATAATGTATAGACTATAGGAAGGAAGCAGTTTTGCAATTTACACAGCAATTTACAGCCGCCGCCTATTCCGAAGCGGTCTTCTATATTCGAACCGGAACCTGGTCCACCACGAAACTTGCAGCGTAGTAGACGCGAAGCGGTCGCAGCGTAGATGATGTCTTTGAGTACGATGCGGTCCTATTCCGATACGGCCTTTTTAATCGGCCGGGAACCGTACTCTCGTCATCTAGACAACTACGAGACGCGGACAAGTTCTCTCGCAGGACAGAAACCAGGACATCCGGATGATCATGAAGATGGTTCTGGATCAAATAGTTGATTTAAGTGGTAGGTAGAATGAATCCGAATCTTCGTAATTGTGTAGTCGTCCAAGGACCGCAAATTATCAGTGAATGAACCACATTAATTATATTACACACTTGTATGAACATCAATATTTAAAGCCCAAAATAAACTTCCGATAGTTGAGCTCAAGAGTACCAATTGTAGTAGCAATCCGAAACCGAAAACGAAGAAACAGAATTATAAATAAATGACATAGTAAATAACTTTATATATTATCAAAGTAATTGTCTTCCTTCGAAAATTCCTCCACAAGTTCTTTCGTAGATTCTACCGCATTTATTTGGAAATTCCTTCAAGAGTACCGGAATACCTCCAGAAGTTGTTTCGGAGATTCCTCCAGAAGTTCCGTTGGAGATTCTAGGAATTCTTACTGAGATGCTCTCAGAAATTATTTCGTAGATTCCTCCAGGAGTTCTTTTTAATATTCATTCAGGAGTTCCTGTAAAAATTCCTTTCGGAGTTCCTTTGAAAAATTCCTCTAGGTATTCTTTCACAAATGTATTCAGCAATTTCTTCATAAATTCCTTCAAGAATGCTTTGGAAGTTCCTTTAGAGATAAATTCAGGGTTTCATTCGTAGATTCCTTCAGAGATCTTTTTAAATATTGTTCCAGGAATCCTTTTAACATTCCTCCAGGAATTCTTTTGGGATTGCTCCAAGAATTTCTTCGAAGTATCCTCCAGAAGTTCCTTATGAGATTCCTCCATGAGTTTCTTCGGAGTTTCCTGCAGCAGTTCTTTCAGAGATTCCTCCAGGAATTTTTTCGGAGATTCCTCCTGGAATTTCTTCGGTGATTCCTCAAGACGTTCATTTGGAGATTCCTTCAGGAATTCCTCCAGACATTCCTACTGAGACTCCTGCAGAAGTGCCTTCGAAGCTTCCTGCATGAGTTTCTTCGGAAATTCCTCCGCAAGTTCTTTTGGAGCTTCCTTCAGAAGTATCTTCGAAAAATTCTCCAGAAGTTCCTTTAGAGTTTCCTCTAAGAATACCTTCAGAGTTTCTTTTAGAAATTCCTACTGAGACTACTCCAGGAGTTCCTTCGAAGATTCCTGTAAGTATTATTTCATAAGTTCCTCCACAAGTTCTTTCGCAGAAACTTTTAGGAGAATTCTGCAAGAGTTTCTTCATATATTTCTTGGAAAATAATGCAGAAGTTGTTTCGGAGATCCCTCCAGAAGCGAGTTCAAGAGTTCTTTCGGAGATTCCTCAAGGAAATCTTTCGTATATTCCTGTAGAGGTTCCTTTGGAAATTCCTCCACATTTGGGGATTCTTCCAAGAGTTTCATCGGAGATTCCTCCAGGAATGCCATGGGACAGATGCATTATTTAATTTTCGAGATGCATTAAATTAAAATTAAATTAAAATTAAATTAAAATTAAATTAAAATTAAATTAAAATTAAATTAAAATTAAATTAAAATTAAATTAAAATTAAATTAAAATTAAATTAAAATTAAATTAAAATTAAATTAAAATTAAATTAAAATTAAATTAAAATTAAATTAAAATTAAATTAAAATTAAATTAAAATTAAATTAAAATTAAATTAAAATTAAATTAAAATTAAATTAAAATTAAATTAAAATTAAATTAAAATTAAATTAAAATTAAATTAAAATTAAATTAAAATTAAATTAAAATTAAATTAAAATTAAATTAAAATTAAATTAAAATTAAATTAAAATTAAATTAAAATTAAATTAAAATTAAATTAAAATTAAAATTAAAATTAAAATAAAATTAAAATTAAATTAAAATTAAATTAAAATTAAATTAAAATTAAATTAAAATTAAATTAAAATTAAATTAAAATTAAATTAAAATTTAATTTAAAATAAATTAAAATTAAATTAAAATTAAATTAAAATTAAATTAAAATTAAATTAAAATTAAATTAAAATTAAATTAAAATTAAATTAAAATTAAATTAAAATTAAATTAAAATTAAATTAAAATTAAATTAAAATTAAATTAAAATTAAATTAAAATTAAATTAAAATTAAATTAAAATTAAATTAAAATTAAATTAAAATTAAATTAAAATTAAATTAAAATTAAATTAAAATTAAATTAAAATTAAATTAAAATTAAATTAAAATTAAATTAAAATTAAATTAAAATTAAATTAAAATTAAATTAAAATTAAATTAAAATTAAATTAAAATTAAATTAAAATTAAATTAAAATTAAATTAAAATTAAATTAAAATTAAATTAAAATTAAATTAAAATTAAATTAAAATTAAATTAAAATTAAATTAAAATTAAATTAAAATTAAATTAAAATTAAATTAAAATTAAATTAAAATTAAATTAAAATTAAATTAAAATTAAATTAAAATTAAATTAAAATTAAATTAAAATTAAATTAAAATTAAATTAAAATTAAATTAAAATTAAATTAAAATTAAATTAAAAATTAAATTAAAATTAAATTAAAATTAAATTAAAATTAAATTAAAATTAAATTAAAATTAAATTAAAATTAAATTAAAATTAAATTAAAATTAAATTAAAATTAAATTAAAATTAAATTAAAATTAAATTAAAATTAAATTAAAATTAAATTAAAATTAAATTAAAATTAAATTAAAATTAAATTAAAATTAAATTAAAATTAAATTAAAATTAAATTAAAATTAAATTAAAATTAAATTAAAATTAAATTAAAATTAAATTAAAATTAAATTAAAATTAAATTAAAATTAAATTAAAATTAAATTAAAATTAAATTAAAATTAAATTAAAATTAAATTAAAATTAAATTAAAATTAAATTAAAATTAAATTAAAATTAAATTAAAATTAAATTAAATTAAATTAAAATTAAATTAAAATTAAATTAAAATTAAATTAAAATTAAATTAAAATTAAATTAAAATTAAATTAAAATTAAATTAAAATTAAATTAAAATTAAATTAAAATTAAATTAAAATTAAAATTAAATTAAAATTAAATTAAAATTAAATTAAAATTAAATTAAAATTAAATTAAAATTAAATTAAAATTAAATTAAAATTAAATTAAAATTAAATTAAAATTAAATTAAAATTAAATTAAAATTAAATTAAAATTAAATTAAAATTAAATTAAAATTAAATTAAAATTAAATTAAAATTAAATTAAAATTAAATTAAAATTAAATTAAAATTAAATTAAAATTAAATTAAAATTAAATTAAAATTAAATTAAAATTAAAAAAATATTTGGTAGGCGTAGTAGCGGATACCTTCCTACACAACCGGTACCAAATAGTTTTTCATGAAAAGTTCCTAATTGTGAGAAAACCCACGTTAGATGTCTTTCGCCATACAAATTTCTGGCGGTTAATTCATGCTAACTATTTGCGCATATACGATAATGCCTGGATGTGGCAGCGACGGGTAGAAAATCAGCCACTGCCAATGATTCATTGACATTGATTATGGGGTGCAAATCCTGAAGACAAAATTAATCCTGATATTCCTTACAGCCGGATGCTATACCGAATTGCTGACAGCTTCTTTTCATCTATTCCGTTGTAGGCGATAGAAACGACATCATGCTTCCGGTGGCTAATACACATATGCGTTTTCATACAAGGAATTCGCTTCGATACGTTATTCGTCGCTTATTGTTGTTCTGTTACCGGTGTTAAAACGCCGAACAGCCAAACGCTCGAATTTCGACTTCGGTGGTATTATTTTCATTTGATTGTCGTCGATTAGATCATTTAGTCTGCTGGGCACCAGCGTTCTCTTCGGAATACCGACTAGCAGTGCTTACATGGTGCAAATCCTGGAGACAAAATTCAATATCAACATAATGAATTTACATTTGCAGAGAAAACTTACATGATTAATCCTTAAATATTCCGAATAGCCGGATGCGATATGGTACCAGAATCCTGCCTGGCAATGAAAATAATATTTTGTTTCCGGTGGCTCTGCAGGTGTTATACGCCGATTATTGTTGTTCTGTCCCCGGTGTTGAAACGCAGAAGAGTCAAACATTAGAATTTCAGCTTCGATGGTATTTTTGTTTGATCATTTTTACCTACGCTGCAGGGTACCTGCATTCTCTTTCGGGATTCCGGCTGGAATTGCCTACATGGTGCAAATCCTGAAAACACAATTCAATATGAATACATATAAAGAACCCACATGTGCAGAGAATACTCACGTGATTAATCCTTGGATATTCCGATCAGCCGGAAGGAACTCCTCCACTACGACGATACGAAACAAGAGTGTGTTATTCGCCGGTGTTAAAACGCCAAACAGGCAAACGCTCAAATTTCAGCGTCGGTGTTTTTCAGCGTCGATAGGGTAATTTGAACATACGCTGGTTACCTGCATTCGCTTTCGGGATTCTGACTGGCATTGACTGCTTGGTGTAAATCATGGAGACAAAATTCAATATAAACATTATAAATTTACATTTGCAGAGAAAACTTACATGATTAGTCCTTGGATGTTCCGTACAGCCAGATGTGATACGGTACCGTATTGCTGCCAGCTACCTGTAATCTTTTCCCGGTGGGCGATGGAAACAACATTCCGGTTCCAATGGCTCAAACACATATTTGATTTTCAGAGATTTTACTCAGCCAGGGTAATCCAGAGTTCGTCATCCGGATTCATTTGCCGATTGTAGCACGTTATTCACCGATGTTGAAATGCCGCACACCCAAACGATCGAATTTCAGCTTCGGTGGGATTTTCATTTGCTGAAAACCTCAAAACAGCTCAATACCAATTCGAAATGATTCAGTCTCCATTTTTTTCACAACAGCAATCGATGCCGGCCGGCACCGATGTCGAACGAGAAGAACTGTCAAAATGAAAAATAAAATCAACATCAGCATAAAACATGAAAATGGTTATGTTTGCGAAGATTAGCATATCTAACCAATCCCTAACAGAGTCTAACCTCTAACTTTTTGTTACTCTGGGTTCAAAATATTGTTCCTTCCGCAAGCGAATGCTGCCCCGCTGTGTATGACATGCGCAGAGTGTAATCTGCTCAACTTGTATTGTCTATGCTATCAATGTTTAGACTGCTGCGAAAATTGTCAATGACTGGACTAATTTCCTCATCCTAGTAATCTGTCAAATTACTATTGATCAGAATTGAGAAGTTGACATTCTACAAATGCGTGTCAGAACAGATTAGCTTCTAATGTTGTTGTCTGATAAGCAGAGACCCATGCAAACCTTTTCTGATTGGCTATTACGATGCCAATACTATTAGCAGTAACCCGCAATCAGCATTGTACTAACTAACTTTTGGTATCTTTCGGATCAACAATAGGCTTTGAAACCTGGCAATCAACTGCACTTTCGGATGGTCGTTAAGCAACGTCAAAGAATTGCATATACGCATCCACGTTAATCGCCAGACTGAAGTAAAATTTATTTCCATAAAGTTTTCTATTGGGATCGTTAAAAAATTACGTCCATCGTTTTTCGGCATTTTCAACCCCCTTCCCCCCTCCTGTCACAAACTGTCACAAATCATTGACTCCCCTCCTCCCCCTGTACGTATACATTAGGGTGGTTCAAAAAATCGATTTTGCTCCACAGTGCTCATCTGATTCTTTACCATGTTCTGAGTGTCCTCTGAAAATTTGAGCTCATTTGGATTAAAACTGATTTAGCACAAGCCGTTTCAAGTTTGCATGCAAATTAGTATGGGGAAATTTATTTTTTCATTATACTGATAATGACGCTTCCTCATTAAGCGCAGGTTAAAAGAAAACCTACATAGCTAAAAGGAATACTCAAGAGCTTTCACTCAGCGAAAACCGCATCTAAATTAATCGTTCCAATAATTAGTAATCGAATTTAATCCATACCGTGGTTTTCTGGAGCTAATTGCGTAGCTCCCCAACAGGCAACATTGCTGCTCGTGGCGCGAAAGATAGCACACACAAATTCAGGCTACTATGTTGCACTGCACATTTCAGTGATGCCCTCAAAGAAGTTTAACGATCATGACTAAAGATTCGCAACCTGTCTTAAAATCGATTACTAATTATTGGGACGATTAATCAACATGCGGTTTTCGTTGGGTGAAAGCTGTTCAGTATCCCTTTTAGCTATGTAGGTTTTCTTTTAATTTGCGCTTAATGGGGAAACGTCATGAACAATATAATGAAAAAATAAAATTCCACATACTAATTTGCATGCAAACTTGAAACGGCTTGTGCTAAATCAGTTTTAATCCAAATGAGCTCAAACTTTCAGAGGACACTCAGAACATGGTAAAGAATCAGATGAGCACTATGGAGCAAAATCGATTTTTTGAACCACCCTAGTGTACATGTATCATTTTTTATTTTGGCGATTATTTTGGTTTTTCTTTTTCGTACACTATTTTTACAATAACATAGTGAGTTGCGACCCTTACTAACAGTTTGAATATGTTTGCAAGTTGTTACTACAATGTTTTCAGGTTTTTTTTTTCTTGTGGATGAACGTCACATAAGACGAACCCCCTCCCTCCCCCTGTCAAAAACTGTCACAAAACTCTGACCCTCTCCCGTAACAATCATGCGTTTAATATTGAGCTGAGAGATCGTAACTGAGCAAATAATTTCAGCCCAGGAGTCTAATAAAGTGCAAAGTACTCAATATTGTTCGCGATTCATTAAGAATCGATTGTGATTGTAGCTAAAGCAGTTGTGCGGTAAGTAGGAAGCTCATGATTACAGTCCTACAAAATAAAAAATCGGTAATTATTTTCTTTTATAAATTGGGCCAAACCTTCGAATATGTAGATTGATATATCAAGCTCTATCTGGAATAAGGGCGAATGTCGCAAGAGAGAATTCTCTTCGCCGACTTCCCCTCTTTTAAATTAAAGTGACAAGCAGATGATTTCGTTGCGGTTTTCCCCCTCAGAACGAAAGAAAACAATGAAAACTTGCATTCTGAGGTGATAAACCGCGATGAAATCCACTGCTTGTCACTTTTATTTAAAAGAGGGGAAGTCGACGAAGAGAATCCTCTCTTGCGACATTCGCCCTTTTACCAGATAGAGCTTGATATGTGCAATATTGTAACGCTTGGTGTTACTTGGGTCATCAAAAAAATAAATTGTCTCCATAATCCGCAGTAATTTCAAATCTCGAACAACACAGTTTGTTGGAGATCAATGTAAGCTGCATCGAGCATCCCCTCGATTGCTGGCTACCAATCTACGGTTACCACCAACGACGATCGTTATCAGCCGATAAACGCGGGATTGCTATTATAAGGGTAAAATCAGCAGTGATTCAAATCGTTCGGGGCTGTTAGTTTGAAAATGAACGTCCGCGCTTACCGCAGTGCGAATATTGAATTATAACCACAATATAGGACCACTACCTCGTTGCAGTATGCCTGCGCTCAAAACTCTCGACGGTGTACAACACGCGTCGAAGTCGCACGCCGCGGCTTAACATTGGGCGGCTACAAGACGGTAGACTAGCCCAAGAATACGCGCAGCAGCTGGAAATGGCACTCCCAACGGAAGAGCAGCTAGGCTCAGCATCTCTTGAAGATGGCTGGAGAGATATTCGATCCGCCATTGGTAGCACCGCAACCGCTGCACTTGGCACGGTGCCCCCGGATCAGAGAAACGACTGGTATGACGGTTAATGTAAGCAGTTAGTAGAAGAGAAAAATGCAGCATGGGCGAGATTGCTGCAACACCGCACGAGGGCGAACGAGGCACGATATAAACAGGCACGGAACAGACAAAACTCGATTTTCCGGAGGAGAAAGCGTCAGCAGAAAGATCGAGACCGTGAAGAGACGGAGCAACCGTACCGCGGTAATAACACACGAAAGTTCTATGAGAAGTTGAACCGTTCACGTAAGGGCCACGTGCCACAGCCTGATATCCCTAGTAACATTTTGGTAATATACTGGTTTTATCGCACTCTTGAAGAGTAAATTATGGTCTTCAAGAGCGTTATAAAACTTAAAATGTTGCATGGGATGTGTAAGGACATAAACGTGAACCTTCTTACCAACGAGCGTGAGGTGATCCAAAGGTGGCGGCAGCACTACGAAGTGCACCTGAATGGCGATGTGGCAGACGAAGATGGCGGTATGGTGATGGACCTGGGGGAACACGCGCAGGGCATAATTCAACCGGCTCCGGATCTCCAGGAAATCCAGGAGGAGATTGGCCGGCTGAAAAACAACAAAGCCCCTGGGGTTGACCAACTACCAGGAGAGCTATTTAAACACGGTGGTGAGGCACTGGCTAGAGCGCTCATTATCAAGATTTGGGAGGAGGAAGTTTTGCTGCAGGAGTGGATGGAAGGTGTAGTGTGTCCCATCTACAAAAAGGGCGATAAGCTGGATTGTAGCAACTACCGCGCAATCACATTGCCGAACACCGCCTACAAGGTACTCTCCCAAATTTTATGCCGTCGATTAGCACCAATTGCAAGGGAGTTCGTGGGGCAGTACCAGGCGGGTTTTATGGGCGAACGCTCTACCACGGACCAGGTGTTTGCCATTCCTTAAGTACTGCAGAAATGCCGCGAATACAACGTGCCCACATATAATTTATTCATCGACTTCAAAGCCGCATATGATACAATCGATCGAGACCAGCTGTGGCAGCTAATGCACGAACACGGATTTCCGGATAAACTGAAACGGTTGATCAAAGCGACGATGGATCGGGTGATGTGGGCAGTTCGAGTTTCAGGGGCATTCTCGAGTCCCTTCGAAACGCGCAGAGGGTTACGGCAAGATGATGGTCTTTCGTGTCTACTATTCAACATCGGATTGGAAGGGGTAATACGAAGAGCAGGGATTAACACGAGTGGTACAATTTTCAATAAGTCCGTCCAGCTATTTGGCTTCGCCGACGACATAGATATTATGGCACGTAACTTTGAGAAGATGGAGGAAGCCTACATCAGAGTGAAGAGGGAAGCCAAGCGGATCGGACTAGTCATTAACACGTCGAAGACAAAGTACGTGATAGGAAGAGGTTCAAGAGAAGACAATGTGAGCCACCCACCGCGAGTTTGCATCGATGTACTTGGGAAGAATTTGTGTACTTGGGCTCACTGGTGACTGCCGAAAATGATACCAGCAGAGAAATTCGGAGACGCACAGTGGCTGGAAATCGTACGTACTTTGGACTCCGCAAGACGCTCAGATCGAATGGAGTTCGCCGCCGTACCAAACTGTCAATCTACAAATCGCTCATTAGACCGGTAGTCCTCTACGGACACGAGACCTGGACGATGCTCGTGGAGGACCAACGCGCACTTTGAGTTTTCGAAAGGAAAGTGCTGCGTACCATCTATGGTGGGGTGCAGATGGCGGACGGTACGTGGAGGAGGCGAATGAACCACGAGTTGCATCAGCTGTTGGGAGAACCATCCATCGTTCACACCACGAAAATCGGACGACTGCGGTGGGCTGGGCACGTAGCCAGAATGTCGGACAGTAACCCGGTGAAAATGGTTCTCGACAACGATCCGACGGGCACAAGAAGGTGAGGTGCGCAGCGGGCAAGGTAGATCGATCAGGTGGAAGATGACTTGCGGACCCTCCGTAGACTGCGTGGTTGGCGACGTGTAGCCATGGACCGAGCCGAATGGAGAAGACTTTTATATATCGCACAGGCCACTTCGGCCTTAGTCTGAATAAATAAATAAATCATGACTGCTTGTAATGTGACAGGTGACCGGGAATCCGCTACATTTTCATTTGGTCTCTTGAAAATGAAAATACAACTGTTTTCGCTTTAACATGACGATCACGAAAACTACCAGTACTGGGCCGAATGGCCATTAGATCGAATGGACATTAAGCCGAATGAGCAGAAAGAAGCAAAAAGTGAAAAATGAGAAGTTCTTCCTTCATATTACCTCCTCCTTCTCGCTTCTTCTATATTTCTTCATTTTTCTATCTTCTTCCTTCTTCTTTCCTCCTTTATTTTTCTTCTTCCTTTTCCTTCTTCTTTCTCGTTTCTTCTTTCTTTCTTTCTTTTTATTTTTGCTTCTTCGTGTTTCTTCTTCGTTTTTCATTCTTCCTTTTTCCTTTTTCGCTTTTCATTCCTTCTAATTTCTTCCTCCTTCTTCCTTCTCCCTTCTTCCTCTTCCCTTCTCCCTTATCCCTTTTTCCCTTATATGTATTTCTCTCTTCGTTCTTCTTTCTTTTTCCTTTTTTCTTCTTTCTTCCCTCTTCTTCTTCGATGAGATCTTCACAGATCTTCACTGATTCGGTGAAGTTGCTCGATGATGGCGGCGGTAACGTTAAGGCGGTCGCCAGCCTGTCCATACTGCGAATAGGCGAACAGCGATGAAGGTGACCCGTATGCGATGTGGCCGATTTAAAGGTGCGGAGAGAATGGAGGTTGGAACGGAAGCTTCCGTTTTCGATCGTAGAATTTAGGAATTGCTCAAAATAATTAGATTATTCACTCATGAGTAAATGTTCTTCTTCTTTTAATTGGCATTGCATCCCCCCTCTGGAACATTGCTACCTCGCAGCATAGTCTCCATTCAGCAATTCCACAGTTTAAAACTGCGAGGTTTCTAAGCCAAGCTACCATTTTTGCATACGCCAATCATGAGGCCAACACTTTATACTTTTATGCTCAGGGAAGTCGAGAAAATTTTCAACACAAAAATTTCCTAGACTGAACCGGAAATCGAACTCAGCAACCTTCAGCATGTCTTGCTTCGTAGCCGCGCCTCTCTCCAAACGGCTAAGGAAGACAGGACAAGGATGTCATCACTTCAGAAAAATGTGAAAACACGTTAACACGGTTCACTTCAAGCAGGTGCACAATATTTTTTTCTTGTTTTTTTTTGTTTCAGCGTTTGTTCTATATTTTTCTCCGTTTTTTTTATATTAGATGTTTCCGCGGCAGATCCTACAGATCAAATCATCAAAAGCCTACTCCGCTCGGGTAGGAGTTCTGTATCTGATCATATTTTTTTTTAATCACAAAGAAACACAGCAACACTACCTCCATAGAAAGAGGACTCTTGACTCTTTTTCAATCCTGAATTGTTATTAGCCATACAGTATTGCAACGATGACGACGCGAAAAATGTCCAATCTGCTCTGTTATAATTTCAAATTTTGCGTACGGTCTTGTATTCCACCCAAAATAATCTACTGCTTCCATGTATTAGCGATGCAAAACCAAAAAAAGAATAAAATATATAATTTATGTGTATAAAGCGTGGATAGCGATTTATGATGAATTTTCTGATGCCTAAAATAACTTTGGGAAAACGGTTTTATTCTCCTAAACCGACTGTGTTCTGGACTTCCCGATCACTCTCCTTCTCTAATTTTATCTATATAAAGGAACGGAATCTTGAAATGATTATTACACGTGCAAACATAAATTTCAACTAATAAAAAATCACTCGCTTTCCCCAAACCCCAACTAAATACGTACGAACATGAAATACTAGCATAAGGCTAGTGATCTACATTTTTTTTTAATTTGGATAATAATCAAATACTGCATACTCACTGATCTCTTATTCTAGTATTTCAAGCCCAAATCGAATATGGAACGAAAACGTGCAACGAAAGAGGAATAATTCCTGTTCGCTGATAATTGCTGCTATTCGAGCGACCGACGATCTACTGCGCTGAGCTGTGTAGTCTACTGAATATGAGAGTGCGTTGGTGGATGCTTCCTATATTATGTAGTCATTGTCGTTTTGTTTTTATATCAATCTTGGTAGAATTTTTATTCGTTCTCATGTTTTTGTTGTTTATTTAAAATAAGCAATAATTTAATAAATAGCATATTTTGTTATTGTTGTTGCGGGTGCTGGCTTATAGCGTTTTAGCACAAAAACTGTCAAGCTGGTCCTTAAAGCGGCCTGACCTCTAAGCGGTTAGGTTAAGAGATTAAACATTGCCCGTCAGCTTTGTTAGCTTTGTGTGTTTTTGCTGGCTTCGCTTTGTAATATTAGAGCTGTTTCACCAAATTTCTCATGCTGCGTTAGTTTAGAAATTTTGTTTGTTTGTAATCATCTATTGTTTTTAACCATGAAACGCACCACGTATCGTGTCTGCTAAGTTTCCAAATTCTTTGTTTTTTTGTTTCGTTCAAGTCAAAACTCTCTGAAGTCTGGTTGAGTCATTCTTTCTAAATTGGATTTTATTCGTTACAATATTTGGTGCTTAACATCTAGGACAAAAAAATAGTTTTGATGTTCATCATTGGTTATCCTAATAAATTTTTGTTGCCTCTATAGTGGTAAAATTTTTGATGCACAATTTTGCTTCGCTGAAATAAGAGAATAGTACCTCATCGTCTTCCTTTCGCCTCCTCCACCACCGTCTTTTACACCTAGCATTGTAAAGGGCGGGAGAAGGTTCACGTCACTAGCTGTGTTGCCGTAATTTTAGTAGTAGTAGTAGTTGTAGCTACATATCCATATGTAGAATTTATATTAATAATTGCAGCGTGGAAAATTTAGCGCTTAAACGGTAGCAGTTTCTTGTTTTCTCTTTGAGAATTGCGTTCGTTTGCTAAGCCGCGCATGCTGGTGTTGCGCTTAGTCGATTCAACTGTCGGATTCTGTGGAAGAGAAATTGGTAAGATAAGTTATTGATTATGGTTGTAGCGGCGTTAGTCATCTAAAGGCGTGGAGTAGTAAGAAGACATCTTTTCGAAAAGCTTCACTACTCCACTAGATGATGCATGAATATCTTGTCTGTTTTCTAATGCTAATCACTCTGTAGAGAGCTATCTTGGAGGAACATGTAAGGAAAACGTACTAACGTACTGAAGGTCTGTAGCTAAAGCTAGTTCCAGAGGTTACTAAAGATTGATAAACTAAACGACAATACTGGTGTCAATTTTGGTGTCAATTGCCGACTCCCTATCGCTGCCGGACGATCACCTCCGTAAGCAGTTTTAAAAACAAGGAGTAAAGGTGTGGAATTTGATCAAGAAAAGACGAGATATCCAATACCTCCGTGCGGATCAAGCCATACATTGTGCTCAAGCCCGACGAGGACATGAATGGCCCTCCGGAACCAGCCAGGGAAGCTTGTTCGTTGTTGGGTAACTCTAACTAGCTGCGCGTCAACAGCTTGAATCCACAAAAATACATATCTACATGAAAGTGTTTTGCACTTATGGACAGCAGAAGAAGCAATCGGAAGGCCTGTCTTACGATATCTACAATGACACTTTCGATCACCAAAAAGCAACCCTACCCTTTAAACAGTTTCGCTTTTGAAGCAGATCTGTGACAAACGTTACGCGGATGGTGAAGACATGGCGGAGCCTTGGAAGAGCTGTTTGTAAGGCTGAAAAATGCAGGGTAGTACCTATTTGGCAGAAACTCTTCAAGTCGCAATGATTTTTAGGAGTCTGTCGAGTTCCTACGACCAGTGTTGTAAAATGTCATTTGCATTCGGTTGTATAATTTTCCCAGAACTTTTTTCTGAAGGTAGCCATCGTTTCTGAGGTATGACGAACTTATAGCGCTTAAATGTGCCTACAACTTTGTCTAACAAGACATTGCTGTAAATATGTAATCTGAGGCGTGGGAGGCAAAATGTCATTCAAATGACATTATGTCAAATGACACGTGACATTTTGGAGAGTTTTCACTATCCAGCCTCATATGTAATATTTAGAGCAATGTACCCTTGGACAAAAATATAGCCCTACTCAAGCGTTATGTGTACATCTAAAATTATTGAATAAATTTGGCTTCTGAAGAAAGTTATGAACAAATTAGTCAAATGACATGCAGATGACATTTTACAAGCCTGCCTACGACACACTGCCGACTGCTTTGGAGAGCCGCTCCTGACTCGTACCTCACTATGGAGCTCATGAAACGAAAGCTGGTGGACGAAGTCGCAAAGCGTCGAGGATTACTTGGAAGTGACTCGGTGCTGAAGGTTGCCGCTATGCACGGTCGCAGTTACAAGACAAACCTCTGATTTGCCATCTGTGCAAAAAAGACGGTGACAAGCAGTTTGAGTGCCCGCAGAGATCCCGTGATTCCGATGGCAACCCGAATTCGAACGGGAAGCAAACAAATAAGAAAAAATGTGTTTCGTTTGCTTTTGTCGCCGGCGCGTGTGAGAATTCGTATAAAAAATTGAAACTATGAATTGTGGGCTCAGGTGCGACGAGCCACACAGTTGCAGTCGAAACTTTCAAGTAAATTAAACAGTACTGATATTATAAAATATGTGAAGCTAGCCGACGGAAAATTAGTATAAGCAGAAGGCCAGGGAAGTGGCACGATTGTGTGTTGTTACAGAGGAAGGAGATAGCTCTGCCAACAAATGCGTCGTATCGTTCGCTGGTGGGTATCATCCACCGAGGCTCTTGTGGAAGGCTGCCAGAAACTATTGTCGATAAAGAAACTGCTCGAAGTTCTTTCAGAGGACGATTTGGGACTTCATAGCGGTTTGGGAGGACAAACAGTCCTGTATAAAAATGGTCTAGTCGGATCGCATAGAGCATCGGTCCAAACATATCGATACAAAAGCGAATTCAGCAACGATCTACGTCAACGTGGAATCATCGATCCTACGATTAGTTTCCTACCAACGGACAAAATGGTCGCAGATATTATGACGAAGCATGAATCTGACATAATTGGTACCGATGCAAGTTGTTTATTTTGTCTAGTAGTTATTTTATGCAAATAAGTTTTTTAAAGGCTGTTTTATTGTGTGTATTTTCAATCTAACCCCCACTGTCCGGCAGTGGTAGGGTAATTCGCCAAATGTTGAACGGCTAATTTTTTCGCCTATTGTTGAACGCACGTGCATTTCTTATGGGCGTTCAACAATAGCTTGAGCTTGAGCTTGAGCTTGATTGACTGCTCGTAGTTGCTACTCCATTATGACCAGATCAGCTGTTTTTGCACAGGGAACCAACAGATGTTTGCTTGGGACTAGGACACATCTTCAATGTACAAGTACTGGTGATCTCATTTGTTAGGTCATACTGGCGCCTGCCACGTCAGAATGCAAGTCAATGTAGGGAAAGGGGGAGGAAATGATGATGCAATCACTCGCCCACTGCAAGCCGAATATACCTCTGCACTTGCCACGAGTTCATGCGGAATTTATTGGAATTTTGGGTTAGGTGCGGAGGCAGAGGTCCGTCTTGGTTAACGAGCTGCCAATGTGATAGATAGGAGAAAGCAACTGATGGAATTTCTAATTGGATGTAGGAAACGTTATTAGTTCATTTCCAATTCCAGCAGATTACTGTTAGAATACTCAAGTTGAACGTATAGGAATAG
This sequence comes from Armigeres subalbatus, assembly GCF_024139115.2. NCBI lineage: Eukaryota > Metazoa > Arthropoda > Insecta > Diptera > Culicidae > Armigeres > Armigeres subalbatus. The sequence goes on from NW_026942556.1 coordinate 185,905, forward strand.
TAATGGAAACGGTATGGAAGTCCATTTCCAGTTCTAGCGATTGCTAGAACATGAGAAATATAGAGAAAGATACAAAGTAGGAGAATGGAACGGACCTGGGATTGAACTCACGACCTCCTGCGTATGAGGCAGAAGCAGTAGCCATATGACTACCAAGCCCGCTTACATTTCTTATGGGCGTTCAACAATAGGCGAAAAAATTAGCTGTTCAACATTTGGCGATTTCCCCTATTATGGAAGAAAGCTGTCTTTAATAAAGTCAGCTTTAGCCCGGGAGTTAGAAGGTGTTAGCTCTACTGCAGCTCCAGTGACCCATTTCAGACTACCTGGAACTCACGTCCAGTCCGAGGTCACTTTCACTTGCAATAAGCCCCGCTCCGTTTATGCTACCATTATCAATTGGATAATGGATCCATAAACAAACTTCCGGATTTTTAAATCAGCGCGTATTTAGTTTTTGAATCATATTAAAACATATTGAAACAATCTCACCAAATTGATCCAATTCCGTACAAATGAACTGAGGAAGAGCAGATTACAACGAGTGTCCACGAACAAACCACTACTCTTCCAGCGCTATTCCGAGCAATTCTTTATTGATCCATATTTTCCTGGTATTTTCACAAATTCATCCCCGTATTCAAACTACACAAACGATTTCGCGTACTCAAACAAGAATACACTTGAGAAAAAGTCACCAAACTCGTAAATCTCAAACTTCAGATAACTTAAACTTTTTTCTTCTAGTACATATGCAAAAAATGGGATCAGTACAAAAGGCCGAACCATAGAAGGCCGAATCACAAAAGGCCGAAAATGTTCTAGCATACCACAAAAGGCCGAAAACCCATAAGGCCGAACCACGAAAGGCCGAATGATACAAAAGGCCGAATCTCAAAAGGCCGAATCATTACAAAAGTTTCAATCTTCCAACCAAGAGAACTTGGAATACTCAAAAATCAACGTTTACTTTTATTATGCTGCCCCATAAAGAAAAACTTGTCTACGTGTTTTGCAACTACTAGCGGCGATTTAATCAATCTTATTCAGTTGAGGTATTAACGTCAGTTGAACGTCGAAGTTCAATCTTTCAATTGAAAGAAGTTGTGTGACGGTGTTTACAGAGTCAATTTTAATCCTTATATATTGCATAATAAATCAATCTTCATTGCAGTAATGAAAGGATGAACATAACTGAACACTGTATACATATAAATATTAGCACTTTAAAGTGCTGATGCAGTAAACTAATCATCATCAGTAGTATTGAGAAAAGTCAAATTCCCAAATCTAATGCAAGGGCCCGAGTTAAAATCTAACGGATCATAGCTTACAGAATCGAATCTCCGATTCGCATAAATGACGCATTCATGACGCATGGTTGTGCCAATAATGCGCACTACTCACGATCTAATTGCGACATCACAAGCTAAACAAAATCAACTTTTCCAATTATTACGTTTTTAACTAAAAGCTGTATAACTCACTGTAACGCGGTGTTCTCAATTGTATTTAATTTTCTCCTAATTTAAGAGAAACTGACTTTTGGTAAGAAATCAGAAAATAATCCGAATAATCTAAATTATATTAAGTATTTGAATAAAGTCGAATGAACTCGGCAGACCAACAAAGTGGACCGGAGCGAGCGCGCGCTTGCTCCGGTCCACTTTGTTGGTCTGCCGAGTTCATTCGGCCTTTTGTGATTCGGCCTTATGTGGTTTCGGCCTTTTGTGATTCGGCCTTTTGTGCTTTCGGCCTTTTGTGGTTTCGGCCTTTTGTGCATTCGGCCTTTTTTGCTTTCGGCCTTTTGTATTTCGGCCTTTTGTGATTCGGCCTTTCGTAGTAGACCCCAAAAAATACACATCAGCCGAATCTATTTCTTGCGCAAACGAACAAAAACCCTGACAGCAAATTTAAAAGCAACCATCCGCGCGCATGGCTTGCTGCGATCCTAGGCTGTACACAATAATTTTAATTAGTGAAAATTTGTTCTCATTGTGCGTGTATACATATTGTGAAAAAGCTCTTCGCTTGTGAAAGGGCTCGTTAATTTGTCAAAAATTGAAAAAATTGAGCAAGAAAATAGATAATTTTGCCGGCCAATCAATCAATTAGACCGTTCAAATCAATTCCGCTTTTTCGCCGTTGGCATGGCTGAGGCTTGGTATTAAACGCCGCCGAGATGACCGTAGACTAGTTGAATGTACTGCTGCTGTACGGTACGAAAATTATCGATCCCAGCGAATTTCAACTTTCTGTGCCGTTTTTTATGCAAGCCGCCAAACCGGATAAGTTTTGGATGTACATGACGGGATTGACTCCGCTAATTAATGATGACGACGTGCAGGAAATAGTTTCACGCTCACTTGTCAAATAATTTTCTTAACAGTTTCACGCTATTTAAATATTTCGGACGCTACGGAGGTGCAGGTGGTTCGCCTTGTTTCCAATGGCTGAGATGTGATCACCTTGACGTTTGTGTTTTGCAAAATCGAATTGGATCCTATTCTCAAGGAATTGGTGCTCGAACCATCATCGTCACCCATCCGCTTTTGTCTGCAACTACACCTGCGACTAGTCGATGGGATTGCTTTTCTAGGACTCAGCCAAATCAACCGGGTTTCCAACTTTCAATCAAACATGCTCGACTTGATGGTTATCAATGATTATTCACTGCATGAATGCACTGTCGTTGAGACTCCGGACGCCGTTGTGCCATTTGACAACTAACATCCTGCGTTGGATATATTAATGGACAACGGATGTAATCTACGCTTCGATGGACCTATGAATGACGATCGACTCAATTTTCGCAAAACCGATTTTCAACAGCTCGGACAATGCTTGTCCCGTATTGGCAGGAATGTTTTAGACCAGGCGTACTACGTGACTGCGTTTCAGCCGTTGTACCGAAGCGAAAGCTTCCGAGGAAACCACCGTGGACTTTCGACGGTGTGCCTTCACTAAACGAAACTTCAACATCGCCCGCAATGATTATCGGTGCTATAATAAACAAATATTATGTTCATTTCATGCAAGTTTTGGTCTTTCGTGAATTCTAAAAGTAAGGAAACTAGACCGAGAAACTTCCGTGACAGTGAATCACTCGGAGTGGAGCCAAAAGAGTCGCTGATGAACGATAGAATGTTTGATTCCTGCAAGAATTACATCAGCCCGTATCAACATGGATGCTTTCCCGGCCGCTCTGTGGAAACGAATCTTGTCAGTTTTACTTCGTGTTGCATGGAGAACATGTGTAAACAATTGCAGATAGATGCCGATTACACTGATCTCAAATAGGGTAACCACAACGAGGAGCCACAAGCAACTAACTATGCTGCAAACAGTTGCTGTCGCTTACTGAGCCGTATATAATGTTTTTAATGTTTGACCACCATTAGATTTAAGATTTTTTTAAAATCATAGAAGAACCATAATTCATTGCTATGATTCCTATATGTTATGTGACAACACAGTCCGATAAATAAATTTAAAAAACCAAAATACAAAAAGCCACTAGATAGAGGAAAGCTGGAGCGGCACTGTGAGTCCGATGTTTGTGAAACTCAGCAGTTGCCAAAAACTTCACCACCAGATTGTGAAGTTCAGACTGCATCTGGCGACAGACTAGGCATCGACGCAATGTTCCGCGCCTACATTGGCAATCAAAGAGAAGGTGACTGTTACGTCTGTTCTTCAAATCTGTCTCTCGACGTCCATTGGTGGGACGTACCATTTTCGTCCTTCTGTAAGGTGATTGATGTCAAGCAAGAAAATAAACAAGTCGCAGAATTGAAAGCAAGATTTCCAAACGTTTTCGCCGACCGGTTGGGTCTATGTACGAAGATGCAGGTGCACTTGACCCTCCATGACGACGCTCGACCGGTGTTTAAACCAAAGGGTCCGGTGTCGTATAGCATGGAAGCTGTCGTGGAAGACGAGTTGAACCGGCTTCAAGACAAAGGAATAATCACTCCAATTACGTACGCGGAATGGGCAGCACCAATAGTGGTAATAGTCCGAATTTGTGCCGACTTCTCTACTGGGTTAAACCGCGCACTGGAGGCAAATAATTGCCCTTTGCCTCTCCCGGAAGATATATGGCCAACTGCACTGTGTTTAGCCATATCGATTTATCAGATGCCTATCTTCAGGTCCAAGTAGATGAAGAAAGTCGAAAGCTGATCAACATCAATACGCACAAGGGCCTTTACCAGTTCAACCGTTTATCTCCCGGTATCAAGAGTGCCCCTGGATCTTTCCAGCAAATAATGGATGCAATGCTAACCGGACTGACCTGTACATGTCCATACCTTGACGACGTCCTTGTCGGAGGCCGTGCAGAGGAGGAACATAGGCAGAACCTACACAAAGTTTTAGAACGCCTCCAAGACTTTGGGTTTACAGTAACATTCGGAAAATGACATTTCTTCATGCGTCAGGTGAATTACCTGGGGCAGTTGCTGGACAAGGAGGGCGTCCGTCCTGATCCTGAAAAAGTGAAAGCTATAGTTAACATGCCTCCACCCAATGACATCGCGAGACTGCGTTCGTATCTGGGAGCAGTTAATTACTATGGGAAATACATCCGGGAAATGAGGATGCTTCGTCAACCACTGGACGAACTACTGAAACAAGGAGTCTGTTTTCGATGGTCCGATCAGTGTCAACAGTCCTTTGATCGATTCAAAGAAATATTACAATCACGTCTAATGTTGACACACTACAATCCTCGCTTCGACATCGTAGTATCAGCGGATGCATCTAACGTTGGCATTGGTGCCAGAATAGCTCATCGTTTTCCGGATGGGTCAGAAAAGGCTGTATATCACGCATCAAGGAGCCTTACACCGGCAGAAAGTCGGTTCAGTTAAACCTCCATGAGTCGATGTTCTATGACTCGATATCGACTCATAGAAGCAAATTATTCCATATTAAAAAATATTTTCTGGGTTACTACGATGGTCCCTTCAAACAGCATCACAAGGTTTGTGTATTCCACATCTCGATATTTCCTTGAGTCGATGGTCCCTTCAATATCGACTCATGGAGGTTTTACTGTATAGCCTAGGATATAGCCAAATCGAAAAGGAGGCATTGGGTTTGGTTTATGCTGTTACAAAATTTCATCGCATGGTTTATGGCAGACGTTTCACACTACAGACCGACCATAAACCATTGTTGGCCATTTTCGGGTCGAAACAAGGAATTCCGCTATACACTGCCAACCGCCTGCAAAGGTGGGCGCTCACTATGTTATTGTACCATTTTCAAATCGAGTACATTTCAACGGATCATTTCGGGCACGCGGATATTTTTTTTTTTTATTCTTTATTTAGGTGTTTTTTTGGCACGCGGATATCCTGTCACGGTTAATCAATTCCCATATCAAACCAGATGAAGATTTTGTCATCGCATCTATTGAGATCGAATAAGTCATCTGCAATATTGTAGGTCAGTCAATTGAGCATCTTCCAGTTTCATATAAAACAATTTCAGAAGAGACTACTAAGGATGAAACGCTTCAAAGTACCTAATTGAAAATTTGAAAAACATGAATGAAACACTGCTGAGGAAACCAGCGAGCTTGTTCTATTTTGCTCCAGATTCAAACTAGAATAGTGGTCGAAAATTTAGAATGAAACTGCATCACTACTGATTTCACTCTTAGTTTCTCAAGTCGTGTCAAATATGAGACACTGATCAAAGTTTACAAATAAATAAAATAGTTCGTCTTATGCCAAGTGAAATCTGATAAGTTTGTTTTATTTGATTTTAATATTTTTTTTAAATTTTTCTCCCCTTCATCACTGGAAAAGCACAACTTTGGAGGCAAGTCATACAGAATAATGTGCAATAATGTTTGTTATGGATTTTAACTTATTCGGAAAAACTTCGCTTGTGTGTAAAAACAGCACTTTTTTATGACAGAAATTTATATAATTAATTTTTAGACATAGATTTATATAGTTTATAAATCTGAAACCCAAGAATAAATTCAAAACCTAAAGAATTTTCTCAGGACCTAAAAAAGCCTAAACAAGAAGTTTGAGCTACCATTTATCAACCAACAAATTCACGATTTTTCTCGATGAAATATCCAAAGTTTATGCAGTTTGAAATGTTTAAATCGTCATAAGAATATATTTTGGACAATTCTTAAGTATTTATCTGAGCAGATGTCGAGAGACCATTCATTTTGCTCCTTATACGGAAACATTACGGAAAATAATCTTTATATGGTAAATCTTTACACACTTTGTATTAATTGCTGTAGCTCGGCAAAAATCCGCGCAGCCGTGTGTCCAGCAAAATAAATACTTATATCCCGGCAAAAATGATGTGATTTTCAGCAACTTTGACAGAAATCTCAGCAAGTCCTTTGCAGTATCAATCAGTGGTAAAAATTTCTCCATATAATTTATATTTTTATTTGTTTTTTAAAACAGTGTATAGGTATTTGTTATAAAAAAAAACTAAAAAGCTTGAGCACTAATGGGCTTACTCTAATGCCCTCGCTCACTAATGATTTCCCCGAAACAACAGGAAGTGTATCTAAAATTAAAAAGAACGATCAAAATATGCAACATTTTAATTGATAAAGTGTAGAATTCAACAGTTTTTAAAAGCAGAGTCAGCAATTGGCTTTGTAAATATATTTAGATTCTCAACATCTAATGACAACTCCGAGATTCACAGCGAATCTGGAGTCACGAAGAAATTCCGAATAGCGTTCGGGCCAAAGATTAAAAAGTGGTCATTTTTCCTAAATTCGTCATTTCATGTCCGTCATGAATAAAACATCTTTCGACGGATGAAATTCAAATTTTTCAACAATTTTTCTCATTCCACGACGATGTTCACGAAACATAGTCAAAAGTTTCAAAATAGTTAAAAAGTGACTTGAGGTCGAAAAAAGAGACTTTTTAGTGACTAATTCGAAAAAAGTGACCAAGTCACTAAAAAGTGACCCGCTACCAGGCCTGTCATGTTGCATAAATGATTTTAACGTTCGACACATTTGATTACGAATTACCACTTAACTAATTGGAAAAACTTTGATCGTTGTCCGGTTTAGATCCTATTTGCGAAACCATTCAGTAAGCGTCAAAATAGGCTGTTCAGAATTGGAACGGATTTTCCAATAACTCTGAAGTCTTGCAAGGCAGTAACCTTGGGCGCCTCCAAGCTGTTGCCTCCTGGCTGCCGCTTCTGCCTCACAGGCAACACGGAAATAGTCAAAATTTTAAAAGGTCTACGGAACAGCTTTGCCAAAAATATGAGTGAGCTTTTCGTAGCGTGTTCTGCGAATAAGAAATAGCATTTCAACCATAAATTCTGAACCAATAGTCCGATCTTATTATTTTTCAAGTTTTTCTGTACGAATAGATTTTCAAATAAAATGTTTAAAGGCTTGAGAAGAATGTCGTGTCGACTAACCCAACTGCGAACCCAATAATCAAATCATTACCTTTCACAATGGATTTCCTCTTCTCGTCCGTCACCGCTTTCGGTGTCACCGGTGAACCGCCGGAGGTAACCGTCTTGAACATGATGTGTCCCTGTCCGGCACGAATCGGTTTTGCTGCAATGAAACTGCATTAAACACCACGATGAGTAGAATTGTGTCGCTCGCTTACCGATTTGCGCCTGCGGTCCCCGCCGGGCCAGATTCTTCTGGCGCACGGCTTCCTTGATGCGGTCCACCTCGTACTGGTAGCGCTTGCGGTCCCGCATTGCACCCTCCTTGGCCTCCTTCAGGGCCGTCTCCAACGCCTTCACCCGCTCCATCGTCGTCCGCAGCCGCTTCTCCAGCTTCGGCAGCTCGCAGCGCAGGTCCGCATTGTCCCGCACCAGCTGCTTGTGCACCTTGGTCAGCTGTTCCAGGTTGTTCTCGAGGAAGGAGATCTTCTGCTTCTGGGCGAGCGAGCCACCGTCATCCTCGGTTTCCTCCGAGTTGATGGACTTCTTGATGCGGGACTAACATTTGAAATGTTAGAAAAAGAGATGTTATGACATTGGATTTTTGTTTTGTAAAAGTGTTTTATGAAACAAACCTGCAGATCCTGTACAAAGAGCTTCCGCAGGGCATGCAGCGTGTGTAGCTCCTTGGCGACGGTATCTTCCAGTCCCTTGAGATCCTTACGAGCCTGCTCTCGTCGCTCGTTTGTAAGCCTGCGGGGAATTTTGCGAACAGGGATAGAAAAGATAGAATTCGGTAAAACGATTGTTTGTACTTTAACTTTAAACTTGGGAAGGAGTCGAAATGAGAACATGTTTGGATTTGATTTTATTGCTCCTTTGATCGCCTTTTTTAGTATTTTTCATGTTTTAGAACTTTATTGAACTATCATCTTTCGTGAATGTTTTCGATCAACAATAAGTACGTTCTTTTAAGTGAGTGATTTTTCAATTTACATCATTGATACATTATTTTAACTGAAACTTTCACTAATTTAGCATGTTTTTTTTTTCGAAATTGTATATACGAATATAATATTGCATCTGTTTTTAATATTATTTCTTATCATCTAAAGACATTTACATTTGTTCATTAGTTTACATTACCTCGATATCGCAGCTAACATAGATTTCTGTTGATTCGTAAGCGAAATAAAAATTTTAGCCTAAAAATTCTAAATGAATTGGCATATTGCACATTACAAATCCTAACATTGATAAACGGCATTTTAGATATTCAAGTTGTACGATTTGTTAAATGTGACATGCGAATAAATGCAAGCATTTAAAAAAAAAGACCAACACTAGTAAGGTGCTGTTGTTAAATCAGTAGCGACCGTCCCATATTGAAGTAATTTAGGATTCCACATGTCCAGATGGTACACCGGATTGTGGGATGGTGAATTTGCGTCCGACTGTTTCTCTGAACCAGTTGTTTTGTGGGTCATGTACTATGTTATTTTGGTTTTTCAATATTAAAGTGGGAACTGCTGTTTTGCTCTGCTCCGACGTGGGACACTCGGCACAGGATCGTCACTTAAGTTACTGTGTGGAAAACGGGGTTTTGCAGTATGGATCACATTTAAATCAATTCCAAATTGCACATTCAGGAGAAAGTCTTATCAACATCGTATTCTTTCATTCTACATAACATCAATTTTCAAATCGAGCGGTTAACCTGAAGGATAGATCGCTCATTCCGAATAGTGAATAATGATCACAAGAGAGGTTTCTTATTCCGATGAAATCATATTCCTATTGAAAATGTTTATTTGAACACCGAAACCTAAATAAAAAACGACCAAACGTCGTGTCATAGGACTTGATGCACCTGGTGCTATTTGAAACTGATCGACATGCTGGCAGGTGTTAGCCAAAGCTATGCTCATCTAACTTTTAAATACTTGTACTTCAAAAATATTGTAACATGGCACCAAATTTTCGAAGCTTTAATACTGCGAAAGTATTTAATGTATACTTAGTTGTGTGGCGGCAATTTCCCAGTTGAGAACAGTTGAATTTTAACAAAAGCAAAATGACACCGAATCGGTCAACTGCAACGTTTTATTCAAAGCAAATTGTGTTGCTTTTGTATACAAAAACATCTTGAATAGCAATAGTCTTTTTTTTGTAATTTCTCAATATCAATTGCGGACGGTTTTTTGCAAAACCTGCTTTAGAGAATTGAGACCCAAAATATTCACCCCTTATTTAATTCTAAACCGGAATTTCAAAGCAACATAACTTCCAATGGAACAAAAAAAACTACGAGGTTTGAATCTGTCGAAACATGGAATTCGCAAATTGAATCAGATTTCAGTGCAATACTCTACTACGAATTCGAACTTTTTAAGAATGTCTTTGAACTTGTTTGGGAATAGTCGGCCGAACCACATATTACAAACATTTTTTTTTTTGTAAAAGTACAAATATTTAATCCAGTGTTGTTTGAATCCATAGCAACAACGCAAAATACGTGACAGAAACTAATTAAAAACAGAATTACAACTAACTAAAAATATAATCAGGAAACAATGCCAGGAATCGGATGGATCTGAAAATCAATTTAAGTGAAAACAAACAATGGAAACATAACAAGCAATAAAACATAAATCTAATCGCGAAAAAAATATCAACTCAAAACTCTACTCTAGTCAAGAAATGATCGCGATTCTCTGGCAGTTTCCTCGCACACATTTGTTGTGCTTCAGTTAGTTAGTTCACATTATTTTTGATATTCACATGCACTCACGCACACACTGTCTTCTCGGATCGAAACATTCACGAGTATCGTTAGTATGACTTGCTACAACATCGATCTATTGTTAGCACACATGTTCTCATTTCGGGTGTTTCACCATCAAATTAACATTCTTTGGGGAGGGGCATGATTTGCAAACTCGAGGCACGCGCGACCTAGTCATACTCTGGCAATCGGGATAACTGCATCACAAATTTGCTCAAATCATCACCATTTTGTTTTGTTCATATACCGGTTCATATTTGGTTTGTAGCAAACTGTAGCGAATAGCGATCATTTTTCGGCGGAAGAAACTCAAACGGTTTTTTTTTAAACAGATAGGCGAGATCAAAAATCGAACTTATATAAGGGAGAAACAAAGCAATAGTCAATGTTTGTGTTTGTGTCGTGAATCGGGGTTAAGCAGCTTGTGAAAAGTTTGTCTATAGAGTGACTTAAGCATGGCGAAACGAAAATTCAAGTTTAAGTAATACAATTACATTATTACAACGAAAAATTCAGATTTATCTGTTTCGATTGAATATACATATAAGGGTTATTACTGCAAAAAAGATTCGTGAAATCAGATAGCTAGAGATTAGGAAAAGCATCAAGCACGCATTAAATTGCCTATTCATATATTTTTTCCGCTTTTTCGTTGGATCACTGCGAGGGAACGTGCATTTACCATTTGATTTACCAACAATCACTTACGATTCGTGAGATAGGCGCTTATCGATTATGCGATACTGATGTTGCTATTATTGCTCTACTGTATTTACATTTAACCGCGTAGGTACATACAGACATTTATTTACGAATTTTACACTTTTAGTCGGTCTTGTATTGTATTTGCTAAGCAACAAGGTGGAATTAAAATACGAAATGCGAAATATTTTCTACGATTGATTTTCTACAAATTATTGTTCAATACTGACATTCGAATGTATCACAACGCGTAATGCAACGCTTTTTACCAATTCCACATAGCACTGTTACGAGAAATAGTCATGGTATTATATGTAAATGCTTCTCAGCTTATTATCTAATGATGACTTATTTCGAGTACGGCTGAATTTTCCCCATCTTTGAGAAAATGGCTAATGGAAGCAGAAGCAGCATTTTGTTATAGCCTTACAATAAGAGGGTTGTAAATTACAATTTAAAGTGCAATCGGTCATCTTTCCTGATAAAAATAAGAAAATTCGTTCTGACACAATGGTTATTTTGTATAATATTTGCTTCCAGCTACGTTTGGATTGATGCGATCAAATTGAACGATGGATCAATGGATTATATTGCAGTGGCGTCGCGTAACCTCCACGGTTAGATGACTTTACCCATTAATGGGTACTATGTTATTGTTGATATTATTCCCACCGTGAAAAATTCACCCATTTTCTTGAAAAAGTGCCACTACCCATTTTAATGAGTAGTGGCGCTTTTTAAAGAAAATGGGTGAATTTTTCACGGTGGGAATAATATCAACAATAACATAGTACCCATTAATGGGTAAAGTCATCTAACAGTGTCACTTTTTACCTGTGCACTGATAAAAAAAATGAAAATTATGATATTTCTACAGCCCAAATGGAAAATAAAATGATCAGAGTCGTTTAATCTAATCAAAATCTAGTTATTCTATACATTTTCGCACAAAAATTCCTTAAATTTAAGTTCAGTGCACAGGTAGATTGAGGTTAGGGAAACGCCACTGTTATATTGTATTCCGAATCGCATTATCAAAGTCGTTAAACTATAAAAAAAACACCCAATCGCTAACATAATGGTTTTGATCTTTTGTATTATAAAGAAATATTTAACCAGTCCACCTAGCAGTGTTTGTGCTCATCTCGTGCACCCAAAAGTTTGAGTGAGATTATCTTAGCGTGTTTCTTTGGATAAAAACAGTTTTTTTTTTGCTATAACTTTTGATACCTCTCTTAGTTAATCCTTCCACACTGAATAAATATCATCTTTGACATTTTGTCTGCTCAATACAGTGGCAACTTAAAAGAGCAGTGGACGGCCATCAAGAATGTCTTCATTGAAACCAGCGAAAACAACTTGGGTGAGTTTTGAGCGCACTCAGCGCAAAAAGTGAATTGCTGATCAACCTGGCGGAGCTTAGAGAAGCAAAGGTTAAGATAGAGCATGTAAGAATCAGAGCAATTAAATATAAGTCTCTTTAACGGTATTTTCCTGTATAGAAAGAAGTCACATGCTGCTGCAGCTGGGACAAACGTGCGTGGATGGACTCCCTGGTGACAAAGGAAATTAAGCCGCAACAGGCGGTATTAACACGACGCTTGAGAGGAGCGAGAAGAAATCCGAGGGTGCCAGTGAAAGACGCGACAGGTCAGTTATTGATCCGCTGTTGATGTATAGTTAACCCTGCTGCAAGATAGCATGCCCAGGGAATGTTAAACAACAACATTGTCCTCTCTTGTAAATGTTGGGACAAATTCAACACGCAATAAGCGTTTGTCCCAAACTGCAACAGAATAGGACAATGATCGCCTGCCGCGCATTCACAGAAGTAGTCGGTTTTCGACAATGTTTTTGTTTAAATAAGTATCAATTATCAATGTTTAGACATACACTTAACCATCTGTTAACATGATTTGCGTTTTACTTCTAAAATATACAAGTTATCGCAGTTTGAAAAGTTCACAATAATTACCTCTCCATGTTTGTTGTAAATAAAATGGAATGCAAACATTGTCTTTATCCTCTTCAGATGAGGACAAAGACTTATCTCTATTCTCTTTTGTAGCTTGTTTTCTGCATTTTTCGGCGACAATTACATTCCTTGATCATGCACAAAATGCTCGCAAAATCGCATGCTGATGTGCTTCGTTATGGGTCTAACGATCTATTGTTTGCAATGCTGATTGTCGATTGATATCCCGAAATGGAGTGAACATCGAAGAACGGTTATTAAGATTTTTCCACCCTATGGCATCCTCAATGGAGACAATGTGCGATACATGGTCAAATATTCCGTTTCGAAGGGTTGTGGTGCAAAATCATCAAAGACGTTTTTAAAATCTCCTTCTTCACTGCCTGATCTATCGGCATTACCAGGAAATTCATCTTTCTCGAACATCTGGAAGCGTAGCAACACCAGATACATGTCTACAACTGTTCACCGGATAAGAGACTTTTTATCAACATGATAGTTCCATAAACTTCACCGGCTTGATTCGAAGCTTTTCTACAAACATAACAAAACTCTTCTCGAAAATTCTAGAGGCGATTTAATTAAAAACGAAAAGCAGTACGGGGTTGGACTTTTCTTATACTGTGTATCAAGTTATGATATCATTAAATAAAATTTGAAATCGAAAAATTGCGTTTATCATACAGTAGAAGGAAAGTCCAACCCCGTACTGCTAACCGTTTTTAATTAAATTGCTCCTAGAATTTTTAGGAAAAGTGTTAAAAAACTTCCCGTATGCTCTTCATGCAACCTTTAATCGTCAATTGAACACCTCACATATTTTTCTTCTAGATAAGCAATACACTCCTCTAGAAACCCATTCTCAGGGCTGGTAGCGATCAATGCTGCTCAAATTAGTGACTTAAGTGACCAACGTTGACGAAAAAAGAGACCAAATAGTGACTTTCATTTGCAGAAAAAGTGACCAAATAGTGACTTTCATTTGCAGAAAAAGTGACCAAATAGTGACTTTCAGAAGAAACTCAAGATCTCAAAACTCATGTATGTTTTGAATCAAGGCCAAATCTAGCATAATTAAAATCAAATGACTTACCTCAGGATTT
>NW_026942557.1:0-19671 GCF_024139115.2 Armigeres subalbatus
TGACGGTCTCGGATTTGAAAATTTTCATTTGTCACCCTGTATCCGAGTCTTCCCCTTAGACGTAGTTTACGTCAAAAAGATGGTCTTTCGTGTCTGCTATTCAACATCGCTTTGGAGGGAGTAATACGAAGGGCAGGGATTGACACGAGTGGTACGATTTTCACGAAGCCCGTCCAGTTATTTGGTTTCGCCGACGACATTGATATCATGGCACGTAACTTTGAGAGGATGGAGGAAGCCTACATCAGACTGAAAAGCGAAGCTAAACGGATTGGACTAGTCATCAACACGTCGAAGACGAAGTACATGATAGGAAGAGGCTCAAGAGAGGTCAATGTGAGCCACCCACCACGAGTTTCTATCGGTGGTGACGAAATCGAGGTGGTTGAAGAATTCGTGTACTTGGGCTCACTGGTGACCGCCGATAACGATACCAGCAGAGAAATTCGGAGGCGCATAGTGGCTGGAAATCGTACGTACTTTGGACTCCGTAAGGAGCGTCTTATCGAATAGAGTTCGCCGCCGTACCAAACTGACTATCTACAAAACGCTTATAAGACCGGTAGTTCTCTACGGACACGAGACCTGGACGATGCTCGTGGAGGACCAACGCGCACTGGGAGTTTTTGAAAGGAAAGTGTTGCGTACCATCTATGGTGGGGTGCAGATGGAGAACGGGACGTGGAGGAGGCGAATGAACCCCGAGTTGCATCAGCTGTTGGGAGAACCATCCATCGTTCACACCGCGAAAATCGGAAAACTGCGGTGGGCCGGGCACGTAGCCAGAATGTCGGACAGTAATCCGATGAAAATGGTTCTCGACAACGATCCGACGGGAACAAGGAGGCGAGGTGCACAGCGGGCAAGGTGGATCGATCAGGTGGAGGACGACTGGCGGACCCTCCGCAGACTGTGTGGTTGGCGAAGTGCAGCCATGGACCGAGCTGAATGGAGGAGACTTTTATGTGCAGCACAGGGAGTGGCCTTAGGCTGATAATAAATAAATAAATATGTGACCTCGGATGTTGATGATCCAAACACAATTTTAGGTGTCTCATACAAAAACATGACAGGAAGATGAGCAATTGGGTAATATTTTTGTTGAATGATCCATAAAATAGGTTAGGGTGGCATATAATCACGAGTAAGATAATTTTCTTCATATTTTATAAGGGTGTCCATACTGCCCCAAGGGGGTGTCCAATCTGCCCCGCTACCTTCCCGGGAGTAGTGAAAAATTATTACAAAATCGTCCTATTTGGTTGAAATTGCCTTATTTTCAATACGATTCAAAACAGAACTGGTAGTCAACGAGTAATAGTATCATGTAATGGCTAGAAATCCGAATTATATTCAATTTAAATCACCTAATATTGATTAAAACCTAAGGGTGTCCATATTGCCCCTTTAGTGTTTCAATATTTCTTCCAATGTTCAAATAATACAACCACTCGTGTTCAGGTCTATAACTCAACTCACATTTATTTGTCTTTCTTTCTTCGACTAGATTTATAATCTCATTCGAACTCACCGTTGGATCTCACATGAACGGTGTAGGACACAACAGTCCTCCCTTCTTTAATAAGTCAATTCTCAGTAACATAACAAAATAATAGAATAGTAATTGATCGAATAATTCATTTAGCATTAAATAATAATTAGATTTATCCAAAGTTCGATAGCATCTTATGCCTTTTAACTTATTTTACAATCTTCTTCTTTTGAATCCAAATCGATAGCTTTTATTTAAAACTGATTCCTTATTATTTCCTAAACATGCTTGTCTTGCCTTTATTCGCTCAGATCTTCTAGTTCCTGAAAGAAGATTATTGAAATGTTCGTTAGTTATCTGATTATTAGAGCTCTCTGAGAGATTTTCTTCGGAAAACCCTAGGAATTCTGGCTCATCGTCTTCGCTACGCTTTCTTTTACTATTTTGTTTATACAACACACATCTAGTAACTTTTTTATTGTTAGTAACACGCAATTGTTCTCGGTGTGCTGATATTATATGTCCATTTACCGAAACTTGAAAAACATTCAATGAAACCCTCTTCACGTATGTAGCTTCTAACCAACGTTCTGCTTCTTTAGGCCTATGGTTGCGATACCATAGTATATCGCCTGGAATTAATTTATCAAAAGTATCATCAACAACTTTCTTTTGTTCATATGAATCATCTTTCTTTGGTATAGGTTTTTGTTGAATCGGAGCTAGATTTTTTTTGAAATGATTTTTAGGGTTCAACAGATCTAACAGTGTTTTCGGTTTATACTTAAAAACAAGTTCACTAGGAAAGTTTCCACTATTAGTTAAACAACTATTCCGGTAGTTGATCAAAAAGTAATTTAGTTGATCGTCGATATCAGCAAACTTGATTTTTGAATCCACCAAAAATTTCTTAAATACGTCTTTTACCGTTCTTACAGTCCTCTCCGCCTGACCGTTGCTGGCTGGGTGGTATGGTGGACTTTTTAACACTATTATACCCTGTCTTTGCATGAAATATACAAACTCGGATGCATTAAAGGGTGGTCCGCCATCCGTTACTAAGACGTCTGGAAGACCGAATCGAGCAAACACAGTTAAAAACTTTTTTATTACCTTTTTTGTATCTGTTCCGTATTTCATATATTCCAGTTCGACCCATTTTGAATAACTGTCCACAATAAGTAAAAATACTTTTTCGCCAAAATAGAAAAAGTCAGCATGCCAAGACGTTTCTATCCTCTTCTTCGGCGTAACAAGCGTTCGATTACATGCATTTCAATCCTTCACTAAACGTTCTATGTCGGCATTTATTCCTAGCCAAAAAACGGTACGTCAGGCTAATTGTTTTATTTTAACAATACCATCGTGATTAGAGTGTAGCATTTGTAAAATTTTCTTTTGTAGCGATTTTGGAACAACTATTCTCCCCCTAAACAGCAAACAGTTAAAAGACGTTTCAAGATCATGTGATTTTGCTTTAAAGTCTCTTAACGACTTGTCTACATGATTTGTCCAACCTCTCTCAAGATGTTCCATGACCTGTGATAGCAAAACGTCTTTTTTTGTCTCACTGGCTACCAAGGTGAAGTCTAATGGTAGTTCGCTTGAAAAATTGATACTATTTACAAAACTTTTATCTAAATAGTCAGGTACTGAGCAAGGCAAAGGAAAACGCGAACAAAAATCGGCGTTTCCCATTTTGTTAGAAGGTCGATATCTAATTTGAAAGTTATAATTTGCTTATTCCATAATAAATCTTTGCAAACGAGTTACAAAAATTGCATTTCTTCCTTCTTTTCCAAACACGCCTAGGAGCGGTTTGTGATCGGTGTATACAATAAATGGCTGACCATAAAGATATGTATGGAACTTTTTTATGCAGCTCACCACTGCCATAGCTTCCAGATGCAGTATCGGGTACTTCTTCTGTGCGTCGTTTAAAGTGAACGAAGTGAAGCAAATCGGTTTTTCCTGTCCGTTTATTTCATGAGCCAACACACCGCCAATTCCGTAGCTGCATGCGTCCGTCACCACTATCAAAGGTTTCTTTGGATCAAAATATTCCAAAACAGTTGGTTTGGTCAACATTGTCTTACACTTTTCAAATTGTTCTTGACAGTTTGGATCCCACTCAAATTTGGTATCTTTTTTTAAAAGATTATAGAAACAGTTCAATCTAGATGATAAATTAGGTATGAATTTCCCGTAAAAATTTATCAACCCAAGAAAAGCCTTGAGTTCGGTCGCATTTTTGGGAGGATTAGCTCTAGCAATTGTGTCCACCTTATCAGGATTAGGCTTCAAGCCATCATCAGTCACCATGTAGCCTAGAAATGGTAGTTTATCAACAAAAAATTCACATTTGCTTAGTTTCACCTTAATGTTTGCTTCTTTCAATCTTTCTAAGACTTTATACAGTTTAGCTTTACAATCTTCCAGATCTTCTCCAGCAATCAATACATCGTCAAGGTAACACGAAACTCCCTATATTCCTATTAGCACTTGGTTCATAACCTGCTGGAAAATGGTAGCTGATAAAGCTGCACCTTGAGGAAGCCTGTCATATGTGTAGAGGCCTTTGATTGTATTGATTGTCATAATCCTTTTAGATCTCTTAGATAATTGCAATTGGGTGTATGCTCCTGTATGCTCCCAATTTACAAAAAATTTTGCACCCCGCTAAAGTAGCAAAAATATCCTGTGCTAGTGGTAATGGATACACATTAGGGACAATAATTTTATTGATGGATGCTTTGCAATCCACCACCAATCGAATGTCGTTATCTTTTTTAATTGAGGCTACTACTGGTGAAGCATATTCACTGGCTTGTATTGGCGTGATAACTCCGCTTTTTTCTAAAAAGTCTAAATGATCAATGACTTTTTCTTTCAATCTTACAATTGGCGTTGTAAAATCATTGCTGAAGACTGTTTTAAACTTGCTTTTTATATCATTCACAATTGCATTTTGTTCGTCTTTTGTTTCTATTTTATTCACTGACGGAGAAATATTAAAATTCACTCTCCAGCCTGAAAAAAATATATCAAGCCAATCTCTCCCTATTAAGGGTGAGAATTTATTACCTCCTTCCAAGATAACTAAATATACAATGCTAGTTATATTTTGTATGGTAACGTTCACAGAAATATATCCTAATATGTTGAGTCTATCCCAGCGTGGTCTATGCAAGGCGGGAATGTAATCTCTAGTCAACTGACTTTCAAGATTTGTTTTTCACTCTGTGAACAAAATTACACATCAATCTTCACTAAATTCATAACAAACTATAATAATTTTAATAAAACAATTTATTTCAATTTCTAATTCAGTTCATTTTTTTTAATCCTACTATGGGTCTGTCTCATTTGGAGAATTAAACTGAAATTAAACTTAAAAGTGACATTTCAATAATTATCAAATAACCCTGCTCGCAGAGCAAGATTACTTTTGACAGATATCGAATCATTTTGCATCGATGTCTTATTGGAATTGCTGGGCAGCACCAGCCATTCTTATTACCGGGTTATTTGCTAATTTTCGAACTGTCACTTTTAAGTTTAATTCTCCAAATGAGACAGACCCTATATACAAAACACTTACATTGGCAGCCCAGAGACGAGAGCGAGATTTTAGAACTGAATTGAATTTTCTTGGCGAGCATATAAATTGTGAAGAAAGCTATTCGAGAACTTTAATATTATGATGTATATTTTTCTGTAGGAAGAACTAATTATAATACACCATTTTAACTTTAAATTTACAGTAAATCCAACTAATGTGAGCAATCAGGAGGCCCAAATGCGCACAAGAATTGAAATGTTGGAGAAACAGTTGAATGGGTACAAAGAATTAAACGCCAAAATTGAAGGAGAACTACAATCAGTTAAATCGATGCCCGATATGAGTAAGTGTATGCAATTACTTGAATTCTCTGATAGTCAATATGTTTACTAACAGTATGGTAACTTTTTCAGGCATGGATTCAGCGCTAACAAGTGAGCAGTATGAAAAGCTGCGTCGTGAAATCGACTCCCTCCGGATGGAGAACGAGCGATTGAAGAAGCGAAAGGAAGATCTGGAACTGGAACTGGAAAATGTCACCCTTCGTGCTGAGATCAATCGCGACCGTTTCAAAGTGGTTCAGTTCACGGATAGTCCAGCTAATGAGGCTTATGAAGCTCACCGCAACGAGATCGAGAAGCTCCAAGCTGAAATTGAACGGCTGAAGATACGGAACCGACGGCTCGAAGAAGGCAACGAAGAGCTGACAATGAGACTTAACGACAGCAACATGACGATGAACGTTATGGAGTTCAACAATTTAAAAGCACAAGTCCAATCGCTGGAGGCTAAAAATCAGCACATCAAAGAGATATACAAATCGGCAAGTAATGAGTTCCGTGAAGTCTGCTATATGCTATTTGGTTACCGGGTCGATCGGGTTGGAAACACAAACTATCGGATTTCGAGCATGTACGCCGAGAGCGAGGAAGAGTACCTCAATTTCTGTTTGAACGAGTCCGGTACGGTACTCAACATGCTGGAATCGGCCTATAGCGAATCGATCTCGGACATGGTGGCAAATTGCCTTGGAACCCATGGTTCGCTGCCGGCTTTCCTCAGTACGCTCACTCTGGATCTATTCAACCGAACAACGGTTATGGTACAAGGTTGAGGAGCTTTGCACTAGGTTTATGCTATTGATATACATTAATGGATTTTTTTTTCACTCCACGATATAAATATTCCGTCGTATATAGAGTGAAGGTCACTACTGCATCTACTGAGAATTTCCTAAGTAGCGGCTGGTTCAATAAGAAAGCTTACAATGCGATTTATTGACGTTTACTATTCATATTGATCCGAAAACTCCTGAAGATAGTAAGACACTACACGAAAGTAGTAAGTTGTCTGTGGGCTGGTAACCCGAGCAGAGAATGAAAACAAACTGAAAACTTATTTTGATATTTTGATACTTTCATTTGCAATATCAAATTTTAGTGACCCTGTGGTCGAGTTAAGTTCACATCAAAAGTTGAGAACTAAATGTTGTATCCAAATAAACAAAATGATAACAATTTTTGATATCACGGAAAAGAAAAAAAACTTATTTTGATATTGGGCATATTTTCTACGGTTTACATAATGAGTTTTCATTATGATAATGAGTATCTAGTCTAGTCTAATCTAGTCTACACTTACACAGCCATCACTTGGAAGAATCCTGGAAAGTGATAAATTCGACTACATCTATTACTTTTCTTGCCAATATTTATGCTTGAAGCACTCGGGCTTTGGACCTCAGCTACAGCTCCAGCTGTTCATTCATAGGAACGGAAGCTTTACATTCCTCCATCAGATCCTTTATCGAATGCGGGGTAACAAGTACCATCAGAGTCAGCAACACAATGATGCCCACACATCAAGCAAGCCACCATTAAGTAGAAAATTGAACTTTATCCGATTTCCTTACTGAACTTGAATGAAAACTTCCTTCCTTCCAGTTTGTAGTATCTCATTATGATAATGACTATATCGAGCAAAAACAAACAAAAATATCTCAATTTGATATTATTTTGATTCATGGAACATGTAGTGATATCAAAATTCTGATATCTTATTTAGTTACTCGTTTGATCGAACACATATTATACGATATCAAGATTTACAAACTAGATTAGTTAGGGGTGATCGGGGTAATATGGGCCACCTAAGGAAATCGTTCCGAAAAGCGCTGAAAAGCTAAAAAAAACACCGTTCAAATGTAGTTGACTTATACTAGAGAATTTCACCTTTCATATTACGTCGATGAATGACGAAAAATGCGTTTGGAAATTGTTGGAATGCACTTTTGAAAATGTATTGATTTCAATGTGTGTTCCCGACTATACGGGGCAATATGAGCCACCATTTGGGGCAGTATGGGCCACCCTTCCAAAACCTTTATTTAGGCGAAAAAAGTATAGTAATATGGAAGAATATGATATTCCTACAACAGTTGTGAGTATTCCATACCAAATAAAATAAAATAAAAACTACACAACAGCGGACTGAACTGATTTGCCACTCTTCGCCGTTTGCACAGACACATTTCAATTGGTCAATGGTCATTTTTTCTGTTTCTATCGCAGTAATACGGTGTTGTAATTTTTCCGTAATGAATCTTACAGAGGCGCATCCACGTTCCAAATCATGGGTAGGACAAATAGGGAAAATTAGGGCAAAAGCTCAGATGTTGAGAAATCAATGCACGTTTTACATATGATCAATTCCAAATTGGAAAAGAGTAATGGATTAGCAGGGATGTATGCAGTATAAGAAGACGTATAAATATTTTATTGTACAGAGCTACTTCAAAAACTTAAAGACTTAAAGCAAATTTCTTTTAATGCGCATAAGAAACTATGACGCGCGCACCCAATGTGTCTTGCCTGATAAGCGATAGCACATTTAATCACGTGTTCCATACATTCCAGTGACCCATGAAGAATTGCGCTTTTCCGAAATATACGAAGCATACGAAGCGTACTAAAAGTGCACGATGCATCAAGTATTAATTTTCAACTTCTCTGTTTCGAGACTAGAGAAAAAACCACATTGTGCTCGCCCGGTGGCTGCTGTAGTCACTGTAAGTTGGATAAAGAATTGCTCATGAAATGAAAAAGGAGAAATCTCTGAGAAATTTTGTGAGCCAGATTTTACTTTAGAAACATTTTTCTAAAATTATTATTGTAACGGTTAGAATTCACTAATTTCTTGGTTAACCTTGAATCTTGAATACCACCTGAATTTTCTTTGATTTTTTGTATATTTTTTCGTGGAGTTGTTTCATTGATGCTGAAGATCTTAATCTACTAAAACTAAACCATGTATAAAAGCTGGGTGTACTTGAGTAGACAGCTCTACGTGGTGTGTTGCGGTGTAAGATCTACCATGGCCACGTTGTCAGCTACAGATAAATCTTGACCCAACGATTATCTTACTCAATATGCAATTCCGTGGTACTCAACACTTCATTCTTCTCCAAGTTACGGTGAAAATTCCAGGAGTAGTAATCCTCATGATTTTGTGATTTTTTTCATTAGGTTGAAATCAAGGACTACATCCGCTTTGACCTCTGATAGCAATCTAGATAGAGATTGCAAAAGAACCATGAGTAATATTGATGTCCAATCTACGAAGTACACCGTAACTAGCTATGCTATGCATTGTCCATCTTGGAATGCTTCTGATTTGAAAAAATCTTAACAAGCGTTCAATAGGGTTTACAGATCCCACCTGTTTCTTTATTGGTCCTTTTAGATTGCTACAAAACTTTTTCTCATTGGCTTTTAATAATCCATTTAAACGTGCTATAAATGTGATCAACGAGAGACAATTTTATTAATGTTGAATCAATCCTATTTTCAAATTCTCACAATTTCTGTTTAATCCCTCCTGGAAAACCTTTAGTCATCTTTGAACAATTCTGGGATTAAAAATTACTTCCTGGAGTCCTGAAGAACAATCAGCAGATTACTACTTCAGGCTCCCAGAAACTTTTATGATTATTGTTTAAATTCTGAATAAGGGATCGTACACTAATTACGTAAACACTTAATAATGATATTTTTGTAGGCTTAGAAATCAAACCTATCAGACAGCTAGTATTGTAACTAAAAGAATTACCTAAATGACATGTTTTTACCAAAATTCATGGGTAGGACAATGCTTTGATTGTCCCACCCAGGAACATTCATGCGTAGGACATGTCCTACCTGTCCTACCCACTCCCGGCGCCACTGGAATCTTACATATATGATAATATTCTTGTATTTGACTACTGAAATTTGAACTTGTTCGCATTTTAAGGCCAGATATCTTGTTTTATGCAGGTATGCCCATATTGCCCCATAGAGACTGGTTTCAAATCAGAATTCAGATTTGTATCAATATAAACATGTGTGTACAATATTCAATTTTAATATATCTTTATATCTTTATATTGGGGTGTATTTTTGACCTGTATTTTAATCAGTTTTGTGTCAAAACCTTATTTATAAACTTGTAATCTTATAATAATTTTGCCTATGCAGCGAAAATTTACATTTTCAAGTGTATTTTCATGTTTGAATTGAATTTTAATGCGGTTTTCACGTTGATGCATATGTGAAGCATCCTCTTAAAAATCATATAACTTTTACATGATAAAACTTGTCAATAAGGTCAAAATGAGGGTGGCTCATATTGCCCCGTATGTTCATATTGCCCCTACTGCCCCTATCATTTAGTTATTTTCTATAAGTCTTGATATCAGAAAAATATCTAATTCAGTTCCTGTTTTGTTTTAATTTATTTGAGATGATATCAAAATTAGTTTGACTTTTGGTGTTGAATCATTTTATTTCATTATTATTCAGTCTTATTCGATAACTGATAATAGAATAGTAGTTTGTGCAACAAGTTGCAAAAAGATGATTTTTCCAGCACGAGTTGTACGTTTATCCAACGAGGCTTGCCGAGTTGGATAACATACTGAGTGCTGAAAATCGAGTTTTGCAACGAGTTACACGCTATTTTTTGCAATGACAAAAAATGGACTTTAATTTGATAAATCTGTACCAAAATTGTACAGTCTAATTTACTCCACATGATCATTCTTGCCAATAAATTATGTTGCTGCAGAGAACAATCAGATCCATATTACCATGCCACATTGCATAGTTTGATAAGCCATGAAGCGATGGATGTACTTGCCGTTGGAATTTTTTGATGTCATGTCCATCAAACTATTTCATTTATTACGCGACGCAGAGAATACACTATTTGAACACTTATCCAAGCTAATTCAGCAAAATGTGGCCATGTAACTACTGTTTTGATGTTGGTTTTTCATTATAGCACCCAAATGAGTGTTATAATGAATATTATGCAACCCATTTGAGTTGCATAATGTTCATTAAAGCACCCATTTCGTAGGTATGGAAAAGTAGGCCGTTTTATCACTCCAAGACGAACTGTAAACCAGATATTATGATTAGGAATTACAAAAAATAATTTTATCTCGATTTATTGCTTATGACGTAATGAATAAGCACAGACAATGTGGAATAAGCTTCTTGTAGTTCGAAGCCACTTTGATGGCTGCAGAATGATCGTCGTGTAGGAGATACCTTTGTTCAAGTAGTCGATCTGCAAATTATAAAAAAGTAACATGCCCACGAAACTTTGGAGCATTTTGGAATCCTTCTTTATTTCCTTATGAAAGTGCAAATGATATGATCCTAAAATATAGAACGGGGAACAATCACCCAGTTGTACAAATATCTAAAAAATATATTATGAACGAACAGGTTTTGTCATTTAAGGCAATAATACCAGAATCATCAATGTTCATTGTGGGTTCCGTAGCCGTGCGGTTAGCGACGTCAATCGTCTAAACGCATGTGCTGTGGAGTGTGGGTTCGATTCCCACTCCGGTAAGGAGAAAACTTTTCGTAAAGCAAAAAGTTCTCCACTGGTCCACTGGGTGTTGTGTAAATGTCCTTGTCCGTTGTCTAATGCTAGATGTTAAGTGTTCAGTCTGTGCGACCTCTGGTCGAAGACGGTGATTCTGTCTTTTTTTTAAATAGTTCTAAGTTGGCATTCGCGAATTTGGTACTTAAAAAGCGATAAAGTTAAAATATGACGAACGATTAAAATTTACAATTTCCACCTCCATAAAAACAGGTTATCATGACAGATTTCAATTTAAACATGTAGAATAACGAACAAATGAATCTTGTAAACTATTTAGGGTATGACGACTCATACATCAGAATAGATGATCAATGTTTACGCATAGAGACAATATTACCTGACATGGACAACACTGTTTACGTTGTTGGACGGGACTTGGAAATTAATCAAATTTATGAAAATATGTTTATGTAGGTAAAAACTAGGACATTTGTTAAGTTTAAAAAAGATTGATGATAACATTCGACATTTCGTTAGTATTACTATGGAATTAAAACACAAAGTGAGCAATTTTATATCAGTTTGCAAGTTCAACACTCATATAGATTTAACCAACAAAAATTAAAAGACTTTCAATGCATTGACTTTATAATTTATCTTTTCAATCCGTAAGAAAAATCTTCATATACCGTTAAAGGGAAAATAATTTCTATTCATATAGAAGACTAGTCGACCCGGCAGACGTTGCCCTGCATAGTAGGCGAAAATGCGCGTTGAGAAGTGCCTATGCGAAATTTCCATACAAATCTTCATTTTAGTATTTCATGATTTACGCAACCTTACTCGGTATTTTAGCATTAGGAAATATCATATAAACCCGTCGGAAACTATGGCGAACATATCTGCTGAAGGAATGAAGAAAATCCATCCAGCCGTTTTCGAGTTATGCGGATACGAACACAGACCATTTCATTTTTATTATATAGATAGGGATCGTACTTTTATTATATACTAGTCGACCCGGCAGACGTTGAGCTACCCATGTAAAATGCCCATACAAATCTTAATTTTAGTTTTTCACGATTTACTCAACTTGAAATATGATTTTCACATGAGAAAATATCATATAAACCCGTCGGAAACTATGACGAACGTAACTGTTGAAGGAATGAAGAAAATTCATCCAGCCGTTTTCGAGTTATGCGGATACAAACACAGATCATTTCATTTTTATTATATAGATGATATTTTTCTGGATTTTTCAACCGCCCTTTCCCAATAGATTTCCTTCAATTACTTTTTTGCAAATAAATTTTCATTCATAGGAACGTAAAAATGACAGACCCCTCCTCCTCCCTCTTTAAGCCGTCACGTAATAAGTGTACGGCCTCAAATATGTTTTCATGCGGTTTATAGAATACGGACTCTGTTTGTCAAAATAATATCAAAATATGATATTTGCTAGAGTACTCTACAATTCTATATCAAAATGTGTTATAGTTATGATATCAAAAACTCAATTTGTTATCATTTTAATAATATTTTGATAGCGGACTCTGCTCGGGAATCGAACCCATGACCATACGCTTATAAGGCAAATCCGGCGAAAAAATTTCCGTTGGTTTTATCAAGGTTTTTCCGAAATATATCATTTAAGCGTAGTTTCCAGCATACTAACCTCAAAAGCAAGAAGAAAGCACATAGTACAGTGACCGCGATAACAAAGAATTTGTCTGTTTCCCTTGTCCTACACTATTTCGGTAGTGCGATCAAGTGAATACTATATCTAGCAGTTAAGTGTGTTAGAATGTGTTCGGTTCACCGACAATGCCAGACAACACTCTAAATAATCATCACGTCATATTCACGTGAAAAATCACGTAACTGAACTGTCTTGAACAAACGACGATTGTTACGTGACGTTGGTAATGTTCACCTGAAATTCACGTATCTTTTACTAAAAGTCTTGGTGAATATGTTTGTATGTACTCATGAACAACTTAAGTGAGATTGTGTTAGTGTGATTGCAGCTTCGGCATTTACGGAAAACCAGCATTGTAAACAATCTTCACGTCAGATTTACCTGAAAACAAACGTGGTTAACATCCACCATACTTTTCACGTGGAAGTGATTTGACAATCACGTAAGAATGAATGATACATAACCTAAACATAGTTAGGCTTCGCAGAGGTAAAGGATATTTTAGGTGCAACTAGGCGAGAATTTTCCGAACCTTCAGTTCCCTCCTTGGAAAAAATATCAACGAAAGTCGCATGAAATTTAGAAGATTCGTAGAAAAGTGATTTGGAAGAAGTTTAAGCTACATGAAGTCTAGAACTACAGTTTTTCGGTAGCGTTAGCATAAAAAATTTATTTCAGATTTCAACGTCCAAGGATTAGGGTGACCATATGATTTTTCTCCAAAGGAGGACAATTCACCCAAATTGAGCGAAAAAGGAGGACATTTGGTTGAAAAAGGAGGACATTAAAAACATCGATCGATGTTAAGTTTTTATATGATTAAGAATATTATATTTGCTAGATTTTTGCACTCTTAAGTCTATTGGAAGAAGTTTTTGTAAATCGATGCAAATATAACATCTTCTTCTATTTTAATAACACAACAGATTACTTTATTAAGTCCAGATGGAACGTTTTCGACTATCATTATAGTCTACATAAAGCACTTTCTAATTATGAACTACCAGCAACATCTTTTTAATGGAAAGATCTTAGCTTCAACTAATTTTAAAGCCTTTTGCGAACAAATGTTGGATATTATTATGCTGGCATTTTCAGCGATATTCCAAAAAACTCTAACAAGAATCATTGTTTACAATTCTGAATAGTTTATTTCAAAAATATACAACTGACCGAACATAAGGACAAAATACAAGATACTTAGTTGTCTAGCTATTTTCTTTTCTTGAATGCCATTTAGAGTTAGAATGATACCGTTAACTGCGAGGTTAACTGTAGGACCACAAAGTTCTCAATTGAACAAATTCTAAACTGTTTAGATTTAGACTAAAGAAACTCAAAAATGTTCAGATTAGTTTCAGGTATTTTTTGTCAAGGTAGGGCAAGGTAGCTGCTCTTTGCCTCATGCATTCAAGAAGCATACCGTGCAATGCATTTAAAAAACAATTTGATGGGTGTTTACTCGTAGAAAATTTTGAGAAGCATTTGCTTTTTTTTCTTATTCCATTTCTCACAATTCTGATATTTTTTACTCCTGTATTACTGTTAACCACACATTTTGTTTTCTATATTTACATTGTTATTGGAGTTTCTTTCTTTCCTTCTATATTTACATTTTATTGGAGTTTCTTCTAACGGCGTTGTAGTCTTGGGTAATCAAAACGAATGTTTTAGATTTTTCCCGACGATACACCAACATCAGTCGATCTCTCGGCATCATTATTACATTATTTTATTCCAAAACTTAACGGAAAATATTTCATATTTAAAAATAGAAAATCAAATATGTGCAATGTTTTGCTACAGAATGGACTTCTGTTGTATTATTGTTTGTTAGTCTAGTTTTTTTTTTCAGTAAAAGTTATTCATTAAACAGTTTTTCCAAAATTTCCAAAAAGGAGGACATTTTAGCGCAAAAGGAGGACATCTGGTTTTTAATGAAAAAGGAGGACATGTCCTCCTTTAGGATACCATATGGTCACCCTACCAAGGATGGACTACCTTTTGATTGGTTCAACATCGGAAATAGCAGCAATGTTTGTGAAAGAATCTCGTTTCAACATTGCTGTCCAAATCTGATAAATTTCATTCGACATTCGTTGATTTGTTGTGTTTTAGCGATAACTCCGAAGTGCAATTGCCGAATGACAGCATTCCTTGTCTAATATTAAAGACATCATTTTGCATCAAATGCATTTCAACGCATCAAGCGCATCAGCAACGCGAAGAGGTTTCCTATTTACGGCTGCTGGCAGTTACTAACTTATTTTGCATTCATTTAAAAAAAAAAATAATTTTGTAATATATTTCAAAGCATACCTGATATCATGTAGCTCTCACTAAAAGTTCACGTAACCAGTACGTAGCAATCACGTAAGGTTCACCTGATCAAACACGTAACTACTTTCAAACTTCACGTCATTAGTACTGGAAAATCCAGTCAGATTCACCTGATAAATCACGTAACTCACCGAAGCTAAGTTTTGTTCAGGTTACATGCCATTCAGGTCACTCTTACGTGAAAAGTGTGGTGGATGAGAACCACATTTGTTTTCAGAGGTAAACATGACGTGAAGATTTTTCAGAGTGAAGGACCCCTTTCCACGTTTAAATGACCTGGGCCCAGCCCCAGCAATGAGCAATGAAGGATCAGAGGGTTATCGAGCAATGGGCATTTTTCGAAAAAATATCGATACTGCTAAATGGATGTTTTGATTGTAGAAATATCGATGTATGAAAAAATCGGCGCTGAAACATCGATACATATTCCGATATATCCAGGGGGAGAAGGCGGAGCACTGAAGCCCTACCCCAACATGTGCGACATCTGGATTTGGTTCTAAAATGTAAACAACAGTGTTAATTCTCTACCACTTTTTTGTTATGGCGAGGCAATTTTTATGCGCACTTTTGTTTTCGATATTTTATCAAACCCAACCACTCAATCATGCAGCAATGTAACGATGTGGTATGATTGAGATACCTGCTTGATTATGGCGACTCGAAAAAGAATTTATTTGCAGTAACTAACCGAATATAAATATGCACGCATTAACGATTTCGCCCTAACACCGGTTCTAAGCTTCGATGCAGAGTACACGAACTTTGTTCGCCAGTGACAGGCATGAGGCCCTTGGATATATCGGTACGTTTGAAAAATTCAAGCTGGTATGAAATATTAGTGCTGTCCAATGAGCAGCTCGAAGTAGCTTGAAGTTGTTCTCATCCTGCTCGTTCTTTTTTGTCAATAAATGGGCATGAGCAGGACAGGTAGAAACTTCGAGCTACTTCAAGCTCTCATTAGACAGCACTATTGTGGACAATAGACGAATGCAAGTAAAAAAAAGAAGAAGATATACGAGGGTGTTAACTATGACAGATTCTACAAAAGATATTTTAGTTATATTTTAGTCCCCGAAAACGCGAGCACTTTTAATCTTGGATTCCGTCAGGAGTGACCTTAATTGAAGTATCTAGTTAAATAAATTTTCATTAGTCCCTTTGAGCCCAACCAGTATACACGTGTTTTATTAACTCGCAAGAGGTTATGGGCCCAGAGCTGATCAAAGCTTGAAGTAGTCAAATCAAGAATAGTTCGTTCAATTTCAAGAGGATGATTCCACGGGATAATTCCAATTCAGATGGTGAAAGGCGTACTGGTATAAATGCGAGACAATCAGGCGAAGGTGATGGACCGGCTGCAAGCGGAAGCAGTGTGCGGTCTTTAACTGCTAGTCGGACGCAATTTGGAAGTGCAGTAGCTTCACCGGCCATAGAGAAATTGGAGGGAAGGCAGAACTATGCATCGTGGGCGTTTTCAATGAAAATGTTGCTCATACGAGAAGGTACGTGGCGTGCAGTACAGTAGACGTTCGATAACTGCAAGTCATTTAACTGCAATGCTTTTTAACTGCAATTCGATAGTTGCAACAGTTTTGCAGTTATCGGACCGCTTAACTTCAAACTGATGTCAGACTCAATGACAGCTGCATTGCGCTGCATATTTAGATGCACTTTTATTGCATCTGACGTCGATTGACAACCGTTTGACGTCTAGAATGCGTTGCAGTTATCGAATAGCATTCCCTAACTGAAAAGTAAACATTTTGCAGTAATCGAACGGCTACTGTAAAACCATCGGCGAATGTGGCGGTTGATCCGGATATGAGTGATCGAGCACTTGCAACTATATGCCTAAGCTTGAAGAAGCTCAACTTTAGTTTAGTCAAGAATGCTGGTACCGCAAAGGAAGCATGGGAGAAACTGCAGCAAGCATTCCAGGACGATGGACTCATCCGGAGGTTCGGTCTGCGGAACAAACTTACAATTGTCAAGTTAGAAGATTCCGAATCCGTTGAAGATTATATTGACCAGTTGGTTACAGCGGCAAATGATTTAGGAGAAATTGCTTTCAAGTAAACGATCAGTGGCTGGCGTCTTTGCTCCTGTCTTCAAGTCTTCAAGCCTCAGGAATTGCATTAACTGCTGATGTTGTGAAGACGAAGATTATCCAAGGTGTCAAATGGCCGCTGAAGAGTTTCAGCAGGGAAGGCGCCCTCTATTCAAAGCAGAAGTCGAAGCGAAATAAAGGGAGTGCAGAAAGAAAGAATGGTGCTAGTTTCAATTGCAAGAAACCGGGGCATTTCGCTGTGAATTGTCCTCAGAAACAAGGAGCAAGTTCTTCGAAATCAAAGGGGAAAGCTTTGTGTGTATCGCTAGCTGCAGGTATCGGCAAAGAAGAAGATTGGTTTCATGATTCTGGTGCGACCTCACCACTGGCGGAGACAGAGGTGGGGCACCGCGCGATGCAATCGCACCATTGTTCTCGAAGGCTTTTGTTCTTGCGCTTAGTGGTGCCCAGGGCCGGATTTATGGGGGGGCCATGGCCCCGGGCCCCCACAATTCTTATGTACCAAAACCAACCTTTTATGTACATTTTGGGGCCCCCACATACCGTCGGCCCCGGGGCCCCCTTCCGGCTAAATCCGGTCCTGGTGGTGCCCCACCAAAAAACAATAGCTGGCTCCGCCAATGGACCTCACACATAACACGGACCGAAGAAGGTTTCATCAATCAAGCGGACTGGATACATTCGATTGATACAGCAAACAGTCAAAATATCAAGTCGATAGCAAAAGGTATTGTAAAGTTGGAGTTGGAAGAAGGGCCAATAGAAGTGAAAGATGTTTGGATGGTTCCTGATCTGATGACAAACCTGTTGTCTATAAGTAAGATTTGTGCAAAGCACATAACTGTGCTTTTCAAGAAAGATGGTTATGAAGTTCGCGATGAAGATGGTGATATAGTTGTTACCGGTATTCAAGAAAACGGAATGTATAAGTTGAACACAAGGAAGTCGAATAAAGCCCTGATGGTACACAACTCAAATCTATGGCACCGGAGACTCGGACATTTGAATCAGCAATATATGACCAACTTTCTTAGATTGTCGACGGTAAGCAAGCGAGAAGTTCTTTCAGGTCTAGTTCGTCGCGCGAAGAAAATCTTTTGGATCTGGTTCATTCGGATGTACATATGCGGACCGGTGGAAGTTGAATCGATTGGTGGAAGCCGTTACTTCGTGACTTTTGTTGACGATGCCAGTCACAAGGTGTTTGTATACTTTATACAATCCAAAAATCAGGTAAATGAGGTGTATGAAAGATTCAAGGCACTGGCAGAACGACAGACGGGACGTAAGTTGAAGATATTGCGGAAGATAAACCGGATGTGAAGCATCTAAGAGTATTTGGATCTCAGATGATGGTGCATTGTCCAAAGCAAAAACGAAGAAAGTTTGATCCGAAATCGATTGAAGGATTTTTTGTTGGTTATGCTGAGAATTCTAAAGGATTTCGAATATTCCTTGAACGACAGTTAACTGGTTACACGGATGCGGATTGGGGAGGAGATACAGAGAATAGAAAATCTCCCCAGTAACATTTAGGTTTTATAATGGTTTTATGAAAGTCTTGTAGAGCAAATAATGGTTTTCAAGACCGTTATAAAACTAAAAATGTTACTGGGGCTACCACTGGCTACGTTTTCAAAAAGATGGGAGGAGCGATCTCGTGGAACTGCAAACGACAAGATGTTGTGGCGCTTTCAACATGTGAAGCCGAATACATCGCACTATCAAGAACCACACAAGAAGCTCTCTGGTGGCAGCAGATGTTGGAGCAAATTAACCGAAGTTGTACTGTACCAATCCTATGTGATAACCAATCAGCATTATGTTTAGCAGGAAATCAAGCCTTACAACCCTCGTACAAAACATATTTCGATTCAATATCATTTTCTTCGCGAATCATTGAATAGTGGCGCTGTTACACTGGATTATGGTCCCACCGATCAACAACCAGCGGACGGCTTTACAAAACCACTTACAAGACACAAACATGAAGCATTCAAGAAACTTTGTGGAATCGTAGGTTAAGGAGGAGTGTTGTGTATTGAGCATTAGTAACCAACGATATTAGGGCACCGTTCTGCCTAGTAACCAAGCGCTGCTTAGTAGCAGCCTAGTTTGTTTACTTGAAGTAACTAGTTAAATACATTTTCATTAGTCCCTTTGAGCCCAACCAGTATACACGTGTCTTATTAACTCGCAAGAAAAATAAACAAAAAATAATGAGAAAAGCTTCCCAATATGTACTTCAGAACTTTTTCCGTATCATACATCAATCAAATTTTAATTACAATTTGTCTAGAATTTATCATAAGCATTTTAAAATTATCTTCTTATATGCAGTGCTGTAGGATCTGTCAAAATTAACATCGTAGTGTGTCTTCTTCTTATTTTTACTTGGATTCGTCTATTATCGTCGTTTTTTGCTGTTTGGCGTCAAAACCAAAAGTAAGCAAGCTCTGGTTGAATAATTTTGGTTGGAACTGCAATACCTATATAAAACACTAAAGATTTACAACGATAACGAT
Organism: Armigeres subalbatus; assembly: GCF_024139115.2. NCBI lineage: Eukaryota > Metazoa > Arthropoda > Insecta > Diptera > Culicidae > Armigeres > Armigeres subalbatus. The sequence continues at coordinate 19,570 of NW_026942557.1, forward strand.
AAATATGCTCAACCGCAGCATATTAGATCAAGGTTTGAGCCATATACCCAGTTGAAGTCGTATGTAGATTATTTAAAACAAATTTGAAGGGTCTGTGATATG
>NW_026942558.1:0-5400 GCF_024139115.2 Armigeres subalbatus
CTACTTTTGCTTTTCCTTTCTGCTTTCTGTGGATTTCGGATTTCTGATTTCGGATTTGTGATTTCGGATTTCAGATTTTGGATTTCTCATTTCCAATCTTTCGGGTTTCGGATTTCGGATATCGGATTTTGCATTTCAGATTTCAGATGTCGGTTCTGATTTCTGATTTCTGATTCTAATTTCTAATTTCTCGAATTTCGGATTTAATATTTCGATTTTCGGATTTCCAATTTCGGATTTTGGATTTCTGATTTCTGATTGCCAATTTATCGTGTTTAGGATTTTGTGATTTCGGATGTGGATTCTAATTTCTGATCTCTGATTTCTGGTTTCTGATTTCTGATTTCTGATGTTTGATTTCTAATTTCGAATTTTTCGGATTTCTGATTTATTATCTCGGATTTCTAATTTCATAGTTCTGGTTTCGGGTTTCGGATTTTTTATTTCAGATTTCGGATTTCTTATTTCTAATTTCTAATTTCTGATTCTTATTTCTGTTTTATGATTTCTGATTTCTGATTACTGAATTCTGAATTCTGAATTCTGATTTTGGATTTTGGATTTTTGTTTTTTGATTTTTGATTTTTTGATTTTTAATTTTTGATTTTTATTTTTGAATTTTGATTTTTGATTTTTGATTTGTGATTTTTGATTTTTAATTTTTAATTTTTAATTTTTAATTTTAATTTTAATTTTAATTTTAATTTTTAATTTTAATTTTAATTTTTAATTTTAATTAATTTTTAATTTTTAATTTTAATTTTAATTTTAATTTTTAATTTTTATTTTTTAATTTTGATTTTGATTTTGATTTTGATTTCTGATTTTTATTTTGATTTTTGATTTTTGATTTTTGATTTTGATTTTTTGATTTTTGATTTTTGATTTTGATTTTTGATTTTGATTTTGATTTTTTGATTTTTGATTTTTGATTTTTTTGATTTTTGATTTTTAATTTTTTAAATTTTTATTTTTTAATTTTTAATTTTTTAATTTTAATTTTTAATTTTGATTTTTGATTTTGATTTTTGATTTTTGATTTTTGATTTTTGATTTTGATTTTTGATTTTTTGATTTTTGATTTTTGATTTTTGATTTTTGATTTTGATTTTTTGATTTTGATTTTGATTTTTTTTGATTTTTGATTTTTGATTTTTGATTTATTTTTTATTTGGATATTGGATTTTCAGTTCCAGTTTCAGTTCAGTTCAGTTTCGGATTTCGGATTTCGGATTTCGGATTTCGGATTTCTGATTTCTGATTTCTGATTTCTGGTTTTTGATTTCAGATTTCTGATTTGGCATTTCGTATTTTTGATTTCGGATCTCTGGTTTCTGATTTTTGATTTCTACTTTTTGCTTTTTCCTTTCTGCTTTCTGTGGATTTCGGATTTCTGATTTCGGATTTGTGATTTCTGATTTCGGTTTTCAGATTTTGGATTTCTCATTTCCAATCTTTCGGGTTTCGGATTTCGGATATCGGATTTTGCATTTCAGATTTCAGATGTCGGTTCTGATTTCTGCTTTCTGATTTCTGATTTCGAATTTCTCGGATTTCGGATTTAATATTTCGAATTTCAGATTTCGGATTTCCAATTTCGGATTTTGGATATCTGATTTCTGATTGCCAATTTATCGTGTTTAGGATTTGTGATTTCGGATGACGGATTTCTAATTTCTGATCTCTGATTTCTGGTTTCTGATTTCTGATTTCTGATGTTTGATTTCTAATTTCGAATTTTTCGGATTTCAGATTTATTATCTCGGATTTCTAATTTCATAGTTCTGGTTTCGGGTTTCGGATTTTTTATTTCAGATTTCGGATTTCGGATTTCTTATTTCTAATTTCTAATTTCTGATTCTTATTTCTGTTTTATGATTTCTGATTTCTGATTACTGAATTCTGAATTCTGAATTCTGATTTTGGATTTTTGATTTTTGATTTTTGATTTTTGATTTTTGATTTTTGATTTTTGATTTTTATTTTTGAATTTTGATTTTTGATTTTTGATTTTTGATTTTTGATTTTTGATTTTTGATTTTTAATTTTTAATTTTTAATTTTTAATTTTTAATTTTTAATTTTTAATTTTTAATTTTTAATTTTTAATTTTTGATTTTTGATTTTTGATTTTTGATTTTTGATTTTTGATTTTTGATTTTTGATTTTTGATTTTGTTTTTTTAATTTTTTATTTATAATTTTTTAATTTTTGATTTTGATTTTGATTTTTGATTTTTGATTTTTTGATTTTTGATTTTGATTTTTGATTTTGATTTTGAATTTTGATTTTTGATTTTTGATTTTGATTTTTGATTTTTTAATTTTAATTTTTAATTTTAATTTTTAATTTTAATTTTAATTTTTAATTTTAATTTTTTGATTTTTGATTTTTAATTTTTTAATTTTAATTTTTTAATTTTAATTTTAAATTTTAATTTTTAATTTTGATTTTGATTTTTGATTTTTGATTTTTTGATTTTTGATTTTTGATTTTTGATTTTTGATTTTTGATTTTGATTTTTTGATTTTGATTTTGATTTTTGATTTTTGATTTTGATTTTGATTTTTTGATTTTTGATTTTTGGTTTTTGATTTTTGATTTTTTGGTTTTTATTTTTGATTTTTGATTTTGATTTTTGATTTTTGATTTTGATTTTGATTTTTGATTTTGATTTTTGATTTTGATTTTTGATTTTTGATTTTTGATTTTTGATTTCTGATTTTTTGATTTTTGATTTTTGATTTTTTGATTTTTGATTTTGATTTTTGATTTTTGATTTTTGATTTTGATTTTAATTTTTGATTTTTATTTTTGAATTTTGAATTTTGATTTTTGATTTTTGATTTTTGATTTTTGATTTTTGATTTTTGATTTTTGATTTTTGATTTTTGATTTTTGATTTTTGATTTTTGATTTTTGATTTTTGATTTTTGATTTTTGATTTTTGATTTTTGATTTTTGATTTTTGATTTTTGATTTTTGATTTTTGATTTTTGATTTTTGATTTTTGATTTTTGATTTTTGATTTTTGGTTTATTTTTGATTTGGATATTCGATTGCGGGTTTCGGGTTTTGGATTTCGGATTTCAGATTTCGGATTTTGGATTTCGGATTTCGGATTTCGGATTTCGGATTTCGGATTTCGGATTTCGGATTTCTGATTTCTGATTTCGGATTTCTGATTTCTGATTTCTGATTTCTGACTTTTGATTTCTTATTTCACAGATTTCGGATTTAATATTTCTGATTTCGGATTTCGGAATTAGGATTTCGGATTTCTGATTTCTCGGGTTTCGGATTTCGGATATCGGATTTTGGATTCCGGATTTCTGATTTCTGATTTCTGATTTCTGATTTCTGATTTCTGATTTCTGATTTCTGATTTCTGATTTCTGATTTCTGATTTCTGATTTCTGATTTCTGATTTCTGATTTCTGATTTCTGAATTCTGATTTCTGATTTCTGATTTCTGATTTCTGATTTCTGATTTCTGATTTCTGATTTCTGATTTCTGATTTCTGATTTCTGATTTCTGATTTCTGATTTCTGATTTCTGATTTCTGATTTCTGATTTCCGATTTCTGATTTCTGATTTCTGATTTCTCGGATTTCGGATTTAATATTTCATATTTCTGATTTCGGATTTCGGATTTCAGATTTCTGATTTCCGATTTCTCGGGTTTCGGATTTCGGATTTTGGATTCCGGATGCCGGATTTCTGATTTCGGATTTCCAATTTTGTATTTCTGATTCCGGATTTTGGATTTTGGATTTCGGATTTCCAATTTCTCGGATTTCTGATTTCTGATTTCTGATTTCTGATTTCGGAATTCGGATTTCGGATTTCGGATTTCGAATTTCCGATTTCAGATTTCTGATTTCTCGGGTTTCGGATATCGTATTTTTGATTTCTGATTTCTGATTTCTGATTTCTGATTTCTGATTTCTGATTTCTGATTTCTGATTTCTGATTTCTGATTTCTGATTTCTGATTTCTGATTTCTGATTTCTGATTTCTGATTTCGGATTTCGGATTTCGGATTTATTATTTCGGATTTCCAATTTCGTATTTCTGTTTCGGATTTCGGATTTCTGATTCCCGATATCTCGGGTTTCATATTTCGGATATCGGATTTTGGATTTCGGATTTCAGATTTCTGATTCCGGATTTCGGATAATATTTCGGATATTTAGGATTTCGGATGCCGGATTTCAGATTTCGGATTTCTGATTTCTGATTTCTGATTTCTGATTTCTCGGATTTCGGATTTTAGATTTCTGATTTCCGATTTGTCAGGATCCATATTTCGGATATCGGATTTCGGATTTCCAGTTTCGGATTTTGGATTTTTTATTTCCGATTTTTCGGGTTTCATATTTCGGATATCGGATTTTGGATTTCTGATTTCAGATTTCTGATTTCTGATTTTCGATTTCTGATTTCTAACTTCTGATTCCTTCGATTTAACGACTTCGGATTTCGGATTTCAGATTTCGGATTTCAGATTTCAGATTTCGGATCTTGGATTTCGGATTTTGGATTTTAAATTTTGCTTTCTGGTTTCTGTGGAATTCGGATTTCGGCTTTTGGACTTCGGATTTCGTATTTCTGATTTATCTAATTTTCTTATTTTAGACTTCTGATTTCGGATTTCGGATTTTGGATTTTGGTTTTCGGATTTCGGATTTCGGATTTCAGATTTCGGATTTCGGATCTTGGATTTCGGATTTTGGATTTCGAATTTTGCTTTCTGGTTTCTGTTCGGATTTCAGATTTCGGATTTCGGATTTTGGATTTCGGATTTCGGATTTCGGATTTCGGATTTCGGATTTCGGATTTCAGATTTCGGATTTCGGATTTCGAATTTCGGATTTCGGATTTCGGATTTCGGATTTCGGATTTCGGATTTCGGATTTCGGATTTCGGATTTCGGATTTCAGATTTCAGATTTCGGATTTCAGATTTCGGATTTCAGATTTCAGATTTCAAATTCCGGATTTCGGATTTTGGATTTCGGATTTCGAATTTTGGATTTTGGATTCAGGATTTCGGATTTTTTTCTGATTTTTTTTCGGATCTCGGGTTCCTGATCTTCGAATCCAGGTTTTTATAATTTTTGGATTTTTTCATCTAAAAGAAACTTATGGGTCCTGAGCACCTTTTGGTCCACATAGGGTCAACGTTATGCCTCATATTTATCAATCGCGAATAAACGTTGCTCGGTCCTCAAAGATAAAAGAAAGAAAAATCAACACAATTCCTGTGCGTAGCATCTATTTCACGTCTCGTAACGCTATGGAATGTGACATAAATAAAATAAACGTGCTGTGGTTTTCCTGATTGACGAGATTCAACTATCGACAAACCCAACCCGATCGCGTCTACTTCGAGAAAACG